>NW_026057582.1:114608960-114701179 GCF_023721935.1 Panthera uncia
CCTCCCCCGCCAAGTCTCCAGATTACACACTCTCTGGGGCAGGAAACCTCCCTCAGGAAATGGAGTCTTCAGGCTGAAGAACGTGGTTGAACTGAGAGACAGGATTATGAAGGCATAGTGTGGGAGTCTGAAAACCCAGGCTGAGGTGCCCATTTTTGTTTTGCCTGGCCCCTACACTTTAGTGGTCGAGGGACCTTAATCGACCCTCTAACTCTCTGAGTCTCAGTTTCCCTATCTGCCACCACCACCCCGTCCCCCAACTTTGGAAAGGAGACAGTGTTGAGAACATTACTGGGATTTCCAGTTTGGCTGGGCAGGTGCTGGGGGCACTGTCTGGTACCACCTTGGAAAGAGCCCTGGGCTGCAGCCCCGAACACAGCCCCAAAGAGCCAGGGCCTGAATGCTCAGCAGAAAATGCCGGCAGGGGGGCCTGAGCCCAGGCTGGGTAGGCAAGAAGGGATGAGTCAGCCTTGTCTACAAATCACCACCCTCACCAATGCCTCCTTTACCACCGACTGAGGTGATAAGACAGATGAAAGCTGGTGTGCAAGACAGCTAAGCTCCCAAGTGCCAGTTCTGTGTGCCCAGACTTAGAGATGGGGCACACCCATACTTCTGAAATAGCCGCCCAGGAGAGAATACTTCAGGGAGAATTGTAGAGCAGTGGGGCTGCCCCTGGGAGTCCCCTACCTCCAGAACCCTTAGGTTTGAGCCACTAAACATCTTCAGCATTGAAGGCACCAAGCCAGGTTTTCTGTTGCTTGCAGCTGATGACAGCTAATGGTGTAAATATCACCTTGAACTTTGAATGCTGAGGCTGCACCTTATCCTAACGGCAGCTGATAGCACTGACTCAGCCTCCCTGGCCTGTTTTTCCATCTATCAATTGGGGTGATGCCTCTAGTTCTGGAGGCAGACTAGAAACCCTATGGTAACAGGAGGTTACCATTGGCAGAAAACTTCACAGCCAGGTTCCTTCCCCTGACTCTCCAGGGGTTCCTCCCATCACCCTCAACAAATTTCTGTTCCTAACAGGCCTTTTCCCTCGCCCCAGAGGTACCCTTCTCTCTGCTACACTTTTCCCCTCTGTTCTCCAGCCTTCCTCCTGGCATGCCTTCCTTGACCTACCTTACCTGGGCAAGTCCCCCCAAGGTCCACCTCAAGGACCCCAAAAATAAAGAATTCTTATCCTGACTGCTCTGGTCTAGCCAGGGCAGCCTCGGAAAGATTTGCTGTGCTGGTCATGGGCCAGAGCAATTGTGGAAGGAAGTAATGGGAGGCATCCAAAGAGGCTCTAAAGTTCTCCACTGCAAAGAGGTCTTTCTCCTCCCCTCACACCGCCCCACCTTTCACATCTTCCGAGGCTGGGCCACCAGGGCAGCCAACTGGGCTTCAGAACACTTGCCGAGTACTGGGGACACCATTAAGCTTTCTACACACACTGTCTCACCTAGTCCTCACCCCATCCTGTGGGGTGCATGCTATCATTGCCCCCACTTCCCAGTGGAACAAACTAGGGATTAAAGTTTATGTGACTCACCCAAGGCCTCACAGCCAAGTGAACAGAGTGCTGGGCTGCACACTCAGGTCTGTCTGATGCCAAAGCCCAGGCTCTTGACCTCCGCGGTATCTTTTGCCAACAGATCTCTCTTTTAATTTAATTTAATTAAAAAAAATTTTTTGATGTTTATTTATTTTTGAGAGAAGGAGAGAGAGAGACAGAGCATGAGAAGTGGAAGGGCAGAGAGAGAGGGAGACACAGAACCCAAAGCAGGCTCCAGGCTCTGAGCTGTCAGCACAGAGTCCGACGTGGGGCTTGAACCCACAAACCGCCAGATCATGACCTGAGCTGAAGTCGGACACTTAAATGACTGAGCCACCCAGGCGCCCCAACAGCCCTCTCTTAACAATGGGTTTCAGCCTTCCTTTCTCCAGTTCTGCCTCCAGACCCTCTCACCGCAATCCCGAGCTGGAAATACTGAGCCTCAGGAGGCTGTTGGGGCTGGTGGTGCTATTGGGTGAGAGTCCAGTGCTGGCACATGGTCTTCACTGTGTTATTTGCATCCATTGAGGATGTCTTGGTTGCAAGAAACATAAAACCAAAGGGTTTATTATGGAGGAAGTGTGTTATCTCCCACATGAGGGGTCTGGAGGCAGCGTGGCCTCCAGGTGGGGTACTTTAGGGCTTCAGCTCAGTTTCTTTGTGGTTCTCCTCCATTTGCTTTCTTCCCCCATGGGTTGCAGCAGCTCTGGCCTACAGCTCCAGACAAAGCCACATCTAGGGGAAGAAACAGGCTACCTCCCCTTGCATCTCATTTTCTTCAAAGTCCTCTCTATCCCCATCCTCCCAGGAGACCTCCCTTCATGTCTTGTGGCCAGAAGTGAGCCACATGTTTGTACTTCACCACTGGGGGGGGGGATCCCTTGGGGTGTCATAGGTGTTGGGAGCCAACCGCTGTTACTACCACAGCCTTCTCTAACCCAGGTCCACAAACACTGCTGGACGCCAACCCCTGCCAGGACTTGCTAGAACTGGGGCCCAGAGAGGAGGCAGACCTGGTCTCTGCCTGGAGGAGCCCACAGACAGATTCTAGAAGAACTTTCCCGATGAGAAGTGGTTTGGGGTAGGAGTGGGGGGTGGGTGAAACCAGAAGAGGGTGTTGTTATATCCCTAAAGGAGAGAGAGAGAGAGATGAGGCCTGGAAAAGGCAGCAGGGATGGGGAAGATGGACCGTGGACGATCCAGGAGGTAGAGAAGCAAGACAGAGACATCTGAGTGCCCCTCAGAAAGGGAACTCTTTTCGGGCCTCCCTCATTCACTAGCCCCCTAGAGAGGTGAATCCAGTCCTGAAAATCACAGCTTTTTAATCACTGTTCCAGCTGCTTCAAAACTCAACTTGCCTTGAGGTCTGGGCAGCTATGCCTCAGGCCAGGCTATGGCTCCTCTTTTAAGGGGGATCCCCCTGCGCAGGCAACGTCCCATCCTGTTTTGCATGGCATTTGAACACATCTGCTTGAAGAATTCAAGTTGTAGTAGGCCCAAGGATTGAGAATAAAATGGAAAATAGGTTACAACATCGATTGCCACAGCCAGCCACTGGGCAAGGCTCAGCTCCCGAAGCTACTTCATTTATCCTAGCCAAATAAACAACAAGATCAATAATACTAGCCTCCATTAAGGGAATATCAGTACCTACAGGCCTGCATGTATTTTACATGCTTTATCTCATTGATTGCTTTCTACCAGGATGAGCTATATCCTTTGCGGGGTCAATGCAAAATGAAAATGTAAGGCCTCTTACTAAAAAGGCAAAGACAAAAATTGCCATTAAAGGTACCAAAATGTAAAGTTTCTCCCTTAGCCATGTTCTCTCACTCTCAGTTTTGCGGTGCTTTATTTGTTATTTAATGTGCTTCTGCGCAAACCCTGTCGGCTTTTGGGCTTCCTGTCCAGCCAACCATGGCACTGTCTTCCCTGGCTGGGGATAGGGAAGTCTAGCCAGTCGTCTCCCTTTCCTCTGTAGATAGCAGTCCCGAAAGGTATTACAAACTCCCGCCAAGACACACTTTTCACCTGCATCAGGAATGGGAGAACGACTCACCCCTGAGTCACCTGCTGAATGTGCCATGGTGCTGCCCACCCAGGGCAGTGACGGTCACCGACATGCCTCATCCTGAGGTGCCACCAGACAACCCCGAGCCTCCCCACACATGCACCCAGATCCCTTCTGGGGGCACAGAGTGGCAGTGGTTGCTAGGAAGGACTGGGGAGGAGGGAGCTGAGAACCTGTGCAGGGGAGGTAGCAGGAGTCAGGACCACATAGGAGCCAGGGCTCCCCACCCTTCACCGTCTCAGACTCCGCTTACAAAACACAAATTCAAAAGACAATATTATTAAGAATTTCAAATGGCAACTGCAGGGTTTTAAGCCCCGAGTGCAGGGTCCTTCTGATCAATAGTGCCCTGCACAACAGCACTAGTAACTCATCCCTGAAGCCAAATCTGTTCACTACTGTCTGTTCTCCACACAGCAGAATGATATTTTCAGACCCAAATTTGATCATGTACCATCCCTTCGTCACCTTGCTATGACTTCCCATTGTCCTAAGAACAATGGTCATTGCTCTCACATAGCTTACAGACCCTGTGTGATCCGGCCCCAGCCTACCTTTCAACCTCATCTCATATAGGAAGAGTCTGAAGCAAGAGCTTGGACCCTCCTGGAGAGGGGAAGGGCTATAAAGAAGGAGGGTCTCAAAGCTGCTCGGTGACATCGGGAAACCAGAGGGCCTTTACCATAAATTTCACTTGGATATGGCATTGCCTGTGGTCCAAGGGACATTTATTTTGTTCCTTTCATTGCTGACATGCTGTCTTGATAACATCTGCCATTCTCTAGGCAGGCCAAGCAACATGTGTATCTCCTTCCTTCCTGGAGGAGCAGAGTGCACTGCCATAATGTTGGCCATGGCTGTCAGGTGCCCAAGTTCAGGTGCTGAACTGGAATGTTCCCACTGCCATGCACTGTTCTGGGATGCCTGCAGAGTACCTCTGGGCAGCCAGAGGCTGGGCCACTAGGCTGGGGCTCCCACTCTCAACCCCACCTAGCTTGCCCTGGAATGGGACAAACCCCACTGCAGTGCACCCATCAGCATTTACTGATCTTCCTTCTGGGGACATGAAAACAAGGCATGGCTCCTGCTAGTCTGGTGGGGGAGGCAACCCAGGTGGGGAAATGTGCTGAGTGGCAGGACAGCAGTGTAGCAGTGAGAGAGAGACTCTGCTGGGAGGTCCTCCCATAGGAGGGGATCTGGAGCCTGATTAAGGAGAAGGAACTCACTGGTGAGATCAGGCAGGAAGGGAATTCCAGAAAAACTGCCAAAGCTTGTTGGGTGTCTCACTGCATCAGGCCCTGTGCTATGCACTTCACATACTTTAGGTCTCACCTAATCCAGCAGATACAGAAATTGAGGCTCAGAGAGGTCGGACAATTGTCAGAGTCCCATCCTAACCAGGATCTTTCCTTCCTAGAGGGTAGGGCTGGAGGTGAGAGGCTGGGCCAGGGTCTGGGGCAAAAGCCTGGCGGGAGGGGAAAGAAAGGAAGTCCCCAGCTGAGGAGGAAGTACAGAGACCTGGGGCCAGGCTGGGTGGGGGTGGGGCTCCTAGATCTTATGTCTGAACCTGGAGATCTCCTTCTCTCAGAACCTTGATGGTTCCTGAGGATGTGGCCCTCAGCCCTCAGGATGTGATATAGTTTGTTTTTCAGTTTGTACCAGGAAAGCAGTTGCAAATAATAGTAAGTCTTCTTCCCACTCAGACAGCTCTTCTGAGATGACAAGGAGCTTTCAGATTTACTAATTAGCAGCCACAAAAGTGTGACTCTGAGTTTCCATGCACTGTCAATCTTCAGAAGCTGGGGTGCTGCTCAGGATCCTTGAAAGATGTCAAAGAGGTACAAAGTGGCCAGTGGGCAGCCTGCAGAGTAACTGAACAGAGGATCAGCAGACATGGAGAAGGAGCTCCTTCAGTGAGGGCCAAGAATCCCCACCACCAGCTCACTAGTCAGAGGACAGAGGCCTGCAAAGACCATCTGGAGGTTCTCAAATAGTGGGAGGAGTGTCTACCAGAAGCTCTGTGTGACTTCGTAAAACAGTGTAAGGCCGGGCTCCAACTTAGACCTACTGACTGGGTGGGGGCCAGGGAATCTGCAAAGTTTATAGGTTTCATAAGTGAGTCAGACATACACCCTTGGATCAGAACACCTGCTATTGCCTTACTGCTTCATTTTACAGATGGGGAGACTGAGGCCCAGCAGAAAAGAAGACTGACCTGACTCTAACAGGGAAGGCAGGATGTAACCACCTCCCACCCACTCCACCCCTTGCCCCGCCCTCATCCTTTCCAGCCTGTTTGTGTTTTCTATTGCGCAGCTGTCTCGAATTAGGAGCTTTAAAACAGCTTCTCAGCATTGTCTCCTCAATTGGGTTGGTTTTAATTTAGTCAGAAAATGACTTGTTCACAGGAAAGCCAAGCTTGATTCTGGCCTTGTTGGTGTTTTATGTATCACCGAGAACCTGGGATTCAGGGGCAGGAGACCTTGACTTCACTTTGGCCGGCAGGAAATTCATGAAGTTCACATAGGAGGAGGGGACCATGGATGCAGGCAAAGGAATGGCACGTGCCAAGGTGTGGAGGCAGGAAAGTCTCTGGCACATCCAGGGAGGGGGCCGAGAGCCCTAGACTTGGAGTCAGAACAGCAGTGTTTGCAACTTGTTCCAACCTCACCGTGCCAAGACTCGGTTTCTTCATCTGAAAAGCAGGGAATTATCCTATGTATTTAACAGGATTGCTTTAAAGCTTAAATAAGGAGTTTCTCATGTGCCTAGCCCAGAGTCTGAGAACATGAAAAGGTGCCTGGCCCTGAGCCCATGCACAGCAGGCTTCCAACCCACAGTGGTGATGCACCCTTAGACCTGGCATTGTTGCTGCCCACAGCCCTGTGCCCTCAGGCTTGGTGGGAGAAGCCTCACTCTCAGGACTTAAACAGCAGAACCAAGCTGAGGAGTGACTGGTAGCTTGAGCAGCATGGGGAACTCGACAACAGACTCTCATTGGACCATGAGACTCCCTACTCTTGGGTGCAGGTACCCATCTGCCTAGTTCCTTCCCAAGCCTGGCCCTCAGCAGCACCCTCCTCTGGGTTATCTGTAGGAAGCATGTTTTCTCATTTTGTAAAATACATGTACATTTTTACTCTGGTATAACTTTAAATTTAGAGAAAAGTGTACAAAGAACTCGTCTCCTTTACCCAGTTTACCAGATTAATTTTTACCCCAAGTGCTTTACTATTGTTTCTTTCTCTATGTTTATATATGCTTATTAATTTCTTTTTTTTTTTTTTGCTTATTTCTTATGTTAGCATGGCATCCCTTCACCCCTAAATTCTTATACCATAGAGACATGGTATCCCTTCACCCCTAATTTCTTCAGTGTATATTTCCTAAAAACAAAAACATTCTCTTACATAACCACAGGACAATTTTTATTTCTAAATGTTCATTTATTTTTGAGAGAGAGAGAGTAGGGGAAGAGCAGTGAGAGGGAGACAGAGGATCTGTGCTGAGAGTGCAGAGCCTGGAGCAGGCCTTGAACTCACGAACTGTAATGTATGTTTTTTCTCCTGGTCTCCTTCAATCTATGACAGTTCCTGCCAGTGATTCTATAGAATGTCTTTCTATTTGGATTTGTGTCTAGTCCCTTCCTCATGATGAGATCCAGATCATGCATTTTTGGCAGTAATTCCAGATAAATGATTCTGTGTCCTTCTGGGTGCATCACATCAGGAGGCATGTGATGTCAACTTGTCCCATCAAGGGGATGTTAGCTTTGGTCATTTGACTGAGGTGGTGTCCACCAGTTTTCTTCACCATAAAGTTGCTCTTTTCCCCTTTGTGATTAATCAATAGCTCACAGGAAAATTCTTTGAGACTATGTAAATATGTGTATCCTGTTCCTCATCCCAACCTCACCCATTTGTTTTGGCTTCCAATGATGATTTTCTAACTCCGTCATTGCAAATGTGTCTGTTGGTATCCTACTAAAAGGAGAGAGCCCCCTTTACCTCATTTATTTATTCATTTACTTATAATAATGAGAACTCAGTAACTTCTATTTCATCCAATGGGTTATAATCTGTTACTATTATTTATTTTGATGCTCAAACTGTCGCAGACTTGGCCAGTGGGAGCCCCTCTAGAGTGGTTTCTGTTTCCTTCAGATATGGCTCTGTTGCCTTTTGAGCACTTTCTTAACTTCTTGCACAAGATATTCCAGGCTCATCTGGTACATTACCTGCCCCAAGCTCTGCAGTCAACCTTTCTCCAAGGATCCCTGTTTCCTTTCAATGGTGAGTCCAAAGCTTTTGCTCTTAACTAAATGCTCTTTATCCCTTGTCTCCCAGAAATGGTTGGAGTAGACTTTGAGGAGAGAGTCCAGGTTTTGCATGAGCAGGAGAGCCAAGAAGTTTTAGGCCATTGCTTCTTCTACTGAACCCTAGGAGTGCCTGTTGTCTGGTGGAGCCTAGAGAAGCATGAGTTCTTTTATTATTATTATTATCACTATTAATAACAACAAACATTTCCATTGTGACACTCACTGAGTCCCCACTCTGTGGCAGCCTGGGAGGAGGCAGGGCCAGCCATAAAGGCATTACATGCCAGGCTGAAGATTTGAGACTTCAAGCTAAGGACACTAAAGGGCTATTGAAGGTCTTGGAGCCAGAGGGTCCTCCTATCTCCTCCTTTCCCTCGAAGACTCAAGGCTCAGGTCATGTCTCTTTCTAGGATTGCCTGTTTTCTTCCTGACATCAAGGCCTCGGGGCCAGATCACACAGAAATGGGAAAAGGAGAGAGATAATGTTTAACTGAAGAATAATCTGACACCCTCTCCCAGCAGAAAGCATATTACCAGACCCAGGAGCAAGCATAGAAGGAGGAGAGGGAAGTGGTGAGATATGACAAGCCGGACATGTCAAAACTGCCAGGCCAGAAAATCAGGAACCAGTGTGCTCAGAGGATCTGACTCTCTTGATAGGGGACTCCATTGGTACAAATACAACGATTTCTCATTTAATTTTCTTTTCTCTATCTAATCTTTTTAAGCATGTGGACAAGGCACAGGTTTGATCCTCTAAAATTTCTCTTCCAACAGGACTGCCACGTACAAGGTGGTTCCTTGACCAAGGTGTCACAAACATGAAGATACACTACCCAGATTCCTCTTCAAGGCGGGACCTGCTGCCCAGATGCAGGGAGAGCAGTTAGCAGATAGTCTCCAGCTGTCACTTCCTTCATAGCCTTTCTCGGCTGCAGAGTGAACCAGTGCCTGGCAAGGGCGGGGTTCTTGTCTAGGGTCACACAGTGAGCTAATCATAGAAGTGCCGGGCAGCTTGTCAGAGCCCTTTGATGCCCAACTCCTGCCTTGGGCCAGCCTCTGCTGAGCTGGTACCTGGATTCACCTTACGTCCTGGTATTAAACCGGCCCTTCGCTTTGGACCTCAGCCCCTCGGTCTTGACTTTTCCTGTGGGCCCCTCAAGCCCTGTTCCTCCACCCCACCACTTCCTTCTCCTTCCCAGATCTCCTTCTCAATCAGCCAGGAGATCACTTCCTCCCTCTGTTCTGCCCTCCGAACCCTTTGTTCACTTTCTCTGGCTTTGGCCTTTGCCTTCTGCCCTGCTGTCTGCAGGGTTCCTGGGGGCCTTGGCTTATTCAATGGAAGGGCACATATGCCTCAGTTAGTGGAGACTGGAGCCAAGGCCTCACCTGGCAGCATCAGCTTACAGAAGGCATGAATTCACTCCAGTCCCAGTCGGGAAGTGTCACACTGTAGCCGTAAGCAATTAGTGTGTTCCTACCGTGTGCCAGGTGCTGAGTTCTATGCTTTATACTCACTTCACAAAACTGCCTAAGGACAGTATCATCACTCCTGTCATACTGTCCTCAGGAAGGAGAACTGATGTCGCCAGGGTTATGAGACCCCCAAGTCTGTTTGATTCAAACCCCACCCCACTCTATCTTTCTATTATAATCCTGTAAATACCTCCAAACAGACCCAAGGACTGACAATGCCACCACCACTGCAGGGTACACTAGGAAAACCACTTCAGAAAGTCATCTGGTGGTAAATATCAAGGGATTGTTGACGATCTTAACATGTTGACGTCCTGTCAGGAATCCTGTGCCTGGAAGTCTACCCCAAGGAAATACCAAGAAACATAGGAAACAACTTGTACACAAAGAAGTTCGTAACAGTAGTATTTATTATAGGAAAACAGGAACCCTGAAAACAACCTCAATGTCCAAGCCTAATTACATTATGGCATTGCTCTACTCAAAATATACTGCAGCCACTGAAAGTATTTACAAAAGTTTAATGATAACATGGGGGAAATATTTATGACATAATGCCAATAAAAACAGCAGGTCTTAGAACTATGTGTACCGCTCGGTCTCGACCATGAAAACATGCTATGCAATTAAAATAAGAAAAAAGGAAGTGCAAGTCTTCAGCAGCTCCACTTCCTCAGTGTACCCCGCCTGGTGGGGCACAACCCCAACAGCAGTTTCCACTCTGATGGTGTTTCCCTGCTTTGCCTCTCTCCCTATAGGGCTGTGGGCATCTCAGGTGGGGGGCAACTAGGTCTTAGTCCTGTCTGATTTTGTTTGAGTATATTTATTTATTTTGAGAGAAAGAGGCAGAAAGAGGGAGGGAGAGAGAGAATTCTGAGCCGGCAGTGCAGAGCCCAATGCAGGGCTTGAACCCACGAACTGCGAGATCATGACCTGAGCTGAAATCAAGAGTCAGACACTTAACTGACTGAGCCACCTCGGTGCCCCTTCAGTCCTGTCTGATTGAGAGGCAGCCGGGACAGAGTCTCTTTCTGAGTGGATGCTCCATCCACACTGTGGAACGAGAGAGCAAATGAAGGAACAGAAGGGGTGGGAATGTTGGCCCAGGTCCCAGGCCACTCACCTCCTTGGGATCAAGCAGTCCAGGATAGGGAAGAGAGAGTGTCCCCATCACCCTGGGCCAGGGGAAGGGAGCTGATGCCTAAGCTGCCGCCCAGAACGGGCACCATATATGCATCATTACCTCGAGTGCTCACAGCTCTAAAATGTTAGAATCGCAAGCCCCTGTTAACATTTACAGAAACTAAGACTCGGTTGTAACTTGCTCCAGCTCTTAGTAAGTGGCAGAGATGGGATTCAGATTTCTCTATCTGCAAAACCCACACCACTGTTATGCCAAGAATTCGTGATCCCCAAATACCGCCAGGGAGCCGAGTCCGATGTAAAAGCAAAAGAGCCTTTATTCGAGCTAGCTCGAGCTCAATCCCCTACCTGCACCGACGCAGCGGTGAGATACCGAGGAGAGAGAGCGAGTTTCAAAAGGACAAAGGTTTTATTGGGGCCTAGGGGCAGTTGGTGAGGTAATGGCTATGGCCTCAGCCGATTGGCTGGGGAAGGGTCCTGGGGAAGGGTCCGAGTCCTGTTAGGCAGGTGAGGGGGTGGTTACTCAAGGGGAGGAGGTGTGGTCAAGGTGAAGGACACAGAACAAGATGGAGTCGGCCGGCGTAGGCCCGCCCTTTCAACCACGACTGTAAAAGTGACCTTGGGCAAGTCCCTTCTCCTGTATGAGCCCTGGGCTTCCCCTCTGGACAGCGAGGTGCTGACTCAGAGGGCTCAGCTCTCCCTCCTCACCATCACAGATAGCCTGTGATGATAAAATACTCTGATTCAACCCCAACCCCACCTAAGTCCCTTGGGGACTTAGGACTGCAATCCATCCAAGTGAAGGTATCTCTACCAACCCCTTTCAGGCAGCTTCGGTCTGGGGTCTGGGTCTGCCCCTTACCAGACACTGGGAGAAACCCCAGGAGCATAGGAGCATCTCATCCACACCTCAGATAGACACCTGTGTGGCAGGTTGCTGGCCATTTCCCCCTGCCTTATTCTCCCTGGGCTGACATCTGAGGGGCATGGAAGGTCCTAGGCCAGCTTTGCTCAGCTCAGCTCTTATGGCCAAGTAGCTCTAAGAAACACTCATCCCCCTCCACCCCCAACACACATCCTGATTGCAGGGGAAACCTGCAATAATAACAGCCTGCACCTGCACAGAATCTCCCACCCACCTTAACCCAATAAAGTGGCCAGGACAAGGATGGTAGTTTCATTTTACAGCTAGAGATCTAAAGGCCCAGGGAAAGACAGTAGCTCTCCACAGCCACACAGTTTGTAAGTGGCAAAGCTGGGATTAAGCTCTAGACTCTCAAACCAGTGTTTAGCGCTTTCCAATCAGAGCCTGCATTTGTCCTATTTATGTGACACACATTTATTGTTTATTAATCCCTGCCACAGGCAGGATGCTGCGGGGCCGTGAAATGGGCAATACACAGCCTCTGCTGCTGAAGGTTTACAGTTGCATGGAGCAGGAGAGGAAGGATAAGGTCTCACATGGGTGGTTAGTTGGTGGGTTACTGAGATCACAATACAAGGATGAGGTGTCAGAGCAGAGAGCACACAGTGAGGTGCCTGAAATACCTGCTGAATGAAAGGCTGCCTGAGCGAGTTGTTTTATTAACTAGATGGGGAGAGGAGAGCAGGATGGAGAAGGAGCCTGAGGTGTGGCAGCAGGAATGAGCACACACAGCCTGACACATGGACAGGATACACATCTGAAAGGAAGGAGAAATAAAGCTAAAAAGTTCAGTAGGACCACATTCTTGAACCACTTTAAATGCCAGGCCAGGAAGTTTCAAAGATCCTTTGTAGATAAAGGTCGTAGTTATAATACATGTTTTCAGACCAGTAGTTTGGCAGCAAAACAGTGAATAATCAGGAAAACAACGGCAGCTCTGGTAGATAGGTGTGAGGGGTAAAGCTGCAGGCAGAGAGGCAGGTGAGGGTTCTAGAAAGGCATGAAGGGGCGGGGCCAGGCCAGGCTGGCACAGAGGAAAAGGGAAGCATGGACATGGGTGAAGAGTGCATGGGCTTGGCTTCTGACAGTGCTCCCAAAAGCTGGGGCACCCTGCTGGCCACCTCAGCCTCACCCCATCCCAAGGGTCAGGCCTGATTCACATAAGGAGGGTAAGAAGGCATCCAGCGGCAGGTCTCATCAGCTCTGCTGCTAGTCCTTTTCCTACCTGGATGAAACACAGTAACACAGTGATGTGCCTGGCTTGGTGCCTGGCACACAGTGGGCACTCAGCCCACAGTGGTAACCCTAGACCCTGAGCTGCACCTTCCAGACCCCTTAAATGCCACTTTGTCCGGATGTGGGACTGCCCTGCCTCAGCTTGACAGAGCTGGAGTTAGGGCCCCGGATGCCAGACCAAGCTGCTTGTGGCCCTGATGCTAGGAGCCACCTGACTCCATGTGTGCCCCTGCCCCCACCTCGTTAGCACTGCCTGTTGGACCACACCATCCTAGGCTGCAGTGGTAGACAAGGGGAGGGAGATGTGAAGATAAACCTGGGTGTGAATTCAACTCTGCCCCTGACTAGCTGCCAGTTCTTGGCAAGTTACTTAACTTCCCTGGGCATCATCTATAGAAAGCGGCCAACAATACTCATGTAACAGGATGTTAAATGGGGCTTTCAGTTATCTGAGAGTTTGGTCTGATGCCCAAAGGTGAGGAGGAAAAAAGACATTAGGAAACTACCCGCATTGACAGGATCTGCCAAAAGGGGGCTCCATATAGGTCCTGCACTATTGCCCATCATCACCTCCAGCTTTATGTAGAGTTTGGGGCAGAGAGGAGACTGGTGAAGGAGGATGATTCCAAAGAGAGTTTTGGGGAATGCTGATGTATCTCTTCCTTTCCCCTCTGTAGATTCAGAGAATCAAAAATGGCCTTAGAGCTTGATCATTACACCTCTCTCCCCCATTTCCATTTTCTTTCTCTCCCTCTCCATTACCCAACTCTGCTTTCCTGGGAGTGGGCTCTGTTCTCACTCAGCCTCTTCCCATGTGGCTGCCCCTGGCTGTTCAAGGCTGACATCCTCGTTTATCATCCTCAAAAAGGGATACGCTTCTTGTCCAATGCTCCAGCCAAAGTCCCTGCCTAACTCTCCTTTGCCATGTTTGGGTCATGTACCCATCTCTGAACCAATCACTGTGGCCAGGGTAGGATGAGGGTTCCCGATTGGCCAGATCTGTGTTACATGTCCACTCCAGGAGCCTATGCAGATCAAGAGTAAGGGAGGGAACTTGCTATACAAGAGGAGGGAACAGGAGGCTAGGCCAGGTGAAATGTCCCATAATTCACTGCTTCAGCCATAGGAGAAAAACACAGCATCTCCTTTCTGGATGGCCATATTTGATGTAGCTCTCCCCCCACACCCCATTATTCTCTATCTCAGCACCCTCCCAGTTTCTCTTATTGTTCTTATTGCAATTTATAACTATGTATTTTACTTAACACACTGCCCTGACATGTAAGAGATGCTTAAAGAATAGTTGTGGAATCAATGAGTAAATGTTACCCTTACAGTGACTGCCCTTGCTCTAGACAGCAGCCATACTTAATAGGGTATGCCACCCACCCCTACCCTAGGCTGTGGCAGAGGGCATTCACACCCCATGGCCTCCTACTCACCTCTCCACTCTGACAGGCCCACCCCCAATCTCACTGGCCTTGCCCCAGCGTGGGTGTCCTTAACCTGCATTCGTGCCCATAAGATAAGGGTCCAGAAGACAAAGAAAAGTATCTCTCCTCCACTGTTTACTGTGTGGTGGTGTCTATTATACTTGTTGTTGCTTGTGTCTTCCTGAGATAAAGCATTCAGGGAGCCTACCAGGGAAGGTCACTGCTCTCCTGCTAGGGAGGAGAGGACGCAAGAAATGGAACTGCAGCACTAGCCAGTGGTGAGGTGAGGGCTCAGCCTATCTTGGTCACTTTGGGAAGGGTCTGGACGAATAGGAGGAGCTCCTGAAACAATGGTGAAAGATGGTTCTGTTGGAGCACAGTGGAAGAGAACCAAGCTATACCCCAAAGGACTTACCTTGGTTTGGATTCTGCCTGGGCCAATTTCCCTTGATTCTCCCCAAGGCTTTATCTGAGTAGTCTTTACCATCCCCAGAGGCCCCACCAAGCTCTCCCTTGGTACCTGCCCTTGGTTATGGCTCAGACCCTCAGATGTTGGAGAAACAGCGCCCTCTAAAGGTCAGAGGGGTGGGGCCATGGAAATCAGCAAGAGGTCCTCTAAGGTTCCATCTTTGGGCTTCAAGAACTTCATGCCAGAGTCAAAAATTTCTGAATTGTATTTAGTTCAAGAACCTTGAACTTCCTAAGGTGGCTCAGGCCAACAGTAAATGAAGATGCTCCCCACAGGCCTGCCTGGCCACGTGCATAGGCGCCACCTGATCCCAAGTGCACCCGCTCAAGTCTTCTGCCTGCCCTGTCCTGCTCCCAAATCTCTTCAGCTTTGGGGCAAGAGGTGGCTGTTTCCCTACCCTGAGCTATGCTCAGTATTCAGGACTTGTAAGCAATATTCGAGCAAATTCTTCAGAGATGTTGGGCCTCTCAACTGGATCCCAGAATGACTACAGAGGAGGGAAGACTGGCTGCTGCTCAACTCCAACTTACATACCCCAAATCTTATAGTTCGAAGAGTTAATCCTGGCACTACCTCTCTACAGAGAGGCATTGTGGCTGTTCAGACTTTCAGAATGTCTCTTCCAGGCACAGGGAAAGGGTTTTGGCATTTGCTGCACTAACATGTTTCCAGACTAAAGCCTCTGTCTTCGTCCTATGACCCAGAAGTTCTGTTCCTGTGCCCGTCCGTGTTGGGGGAGGGAGCAGGCTGAGAGTCCATCGGCAGGGGAGTGGATTAGTAAAACGTGGCCATGTCTGATGCACTATAGGCAACATGGATGCATCATAAAATTGAAGTGCTTCTTTTAAAAACCAGGAAATTAGAGGTGCCTGGGTGGCTCAGTCAGTTAAGCATCTGACATCAGTTCGGCTCATGATCTCACGGTTCGTGAGTTTGAGCCCATGTTAGGCTCTGAGCTGTCAGCACAGAGCCTGGCACCTGCTTTGGATTCTGTGTCTCCCTCTCTCTCTGCCCCTCCCCTGCTTGTTCTCACTTTCTCTCTCTCAAAGATAAATAAATGTTAAAAAAAAATTTTTAAGTAAGAAATCAACTGAGATTTTATAATGTGATTCCATTTCTATGCATTAATAATACAGGCATAGGTGCATACTTATTTTTAGCATACTTATTTTATTGTGCTATTGCCTCTGGTGTTAATAAAAGGAACATGACTATCTTGTATCAGTGTGTAAAATATTTCCATGACTTCGCTTATTCTTAGGATACTAGGGAAATGTATTTTCACCCAAAATTTGAGCACAAACTTCATAGACCAGCATGATTGTATAACATCTCCCTTGTGTTAAAAAAAAATTTGTTTTAATTTGCAACTTTCACATTTTTCACATGTGAAAAATTTTTCACATTTTACACAACAGTTGAAAGCTATTTCAGTAATTACGGTAATTTAGTACTATTCAGTACTATTCAATAAGTCAGTATTATTTTAACAATAAAATTTGAAAATTTACCAATTGACAGAAATAATATACATAAGTGGAAATGTACATATGTGAGTTAATCACAATATATTTTTGCTCCCCAAATTATTTTTAAGCCACAAGTGTGGAATAACATGCTTATTCTATATTTGGATAAAGTCCTGGTAATGTAGTAATGCTTATAATTTTCCACTTACATTTAAGAAAAATACATAATTTTCCAAGTTAAAAAATAGATATTCACACACATCATGTGCAAGAATACATGCAAATAAAAAGGCATCTAGCGCATCAGAATGCTTATCTGTGGGATAAGTGGGAAGGGTGAAGGAAGGAAACTAAGAAATAAAAGGGAATTCATTAATTCAAAATCAAGGAGGGAGTCTCACTGAGGGTGATAAATGGGCCAAGAAGGCTGAGTAACTCAACCTACTTCTGACACCTAAGGGCAAAAATATAAAACATCTTGCAAAGCTCCTGTCTCCAGGCCAAAGTAAGTCCATCTACTCCAGCTCTGGGGCCCAACTTCTTCCAAGAGTTTGAAACAAAAGCACAGTGGCCTGTGGCTTATCACCTACCCAGAGATCCAGCATTATAAAAAAACTCCCAGAAGCTTGTATGGAGGATGGTCAAGGCTCAGGGAGTTTCACACTATAACCTGTTAGACAGAGAGAAGCGCCCCCTAGAGGCCAGAAATGTGGCAGCGGTCACAGAATTCTCTTTCTGGTCTATTTGAGTTTAACCAAAACTTCCTGGCCAACTTAGAAGCCCTTGACTGCCCCCAAAGCTCTAGCTATGAGCAGTGTTCAGACTGCTGTGGCTGTGAGGCCAGGAATGGGCTGGCAGAGCACTGGTCAACCTGAAGCCTGTGCCTTTGGTCCTTAATATCCAGTTCCTAAAAAAAAAAATCAGGATTCCAAGAAGACACAAGTCTCAGATTCGCAGTGTGCTGCCTGGCTTATAGAACTCTGAAAAATTCCTGCTGTTTTATATCTGTAATACATTCTGCATCACAGCCTCCTGTGGTACAGGAGCCCTCAGTAAAATTATGAAGAAGGCAAACTTGGGTGGAAGTCTGTACCCCATCTGAAGTCCTCTGTTTATTCTTCACCCCTTCCATTCAAGGGCCAGGGTGCCTGAGACTCTGTTGCCCTTGCCCTTCCTGTGAGAAAAGCTGGTCAACTTGTTCTCACTAAGGTGTGAAGGTCTGAGAGGTTTCCCTTCCTAGGACAAGTTGCATTTGCTCTAAGAGCCTGATGTATATTGCTGCTGATGCTAACAAAGTACTGATGGTGGGACTTTAAGCAACTGAGAAGCAAAGATTTTTCAAGTTAGGCCAAGAGATTGCCACCTGGTCAACCAAACCAATAAATCTTGGAGGCATTATCCCCTGCTGTTTGGTTTTGGAATGCATACCAGTTTCATCTTGGAGGCACAATATGAATTTTATTTCAATAAGTGCTGTGACTTTTTAGAAGATACGATGTGTATAATTGAACTGATATTTATTTTCCTCTCCAATCAAACCAAAATAACTATATTATTTATAATGTTACTCCAAATAGTCAAATTTTAAACCCTCAAAGGATAAATCAGTCTTCTGATTTAAGATGGCTTCTAGGACACCCTTTCCATTTGTATGCCTTGATTTTGCTGTGGCTGGTCATCTTGCTGTGGGAATAGGGTTGCAGATGAAAAAATTATCCTTTTTCCAAAAGGCATGTATTTAATTTTGGATTTTGAAAATTCTAAGGGCCTTTCAGTTTTGCTTCATCTGAGATAAAATTTCCATCCTCTCACCAGCCATTCACTGGTATCACTCTGGGGACCCAAGGACTCTGGCCCCCATCATGGACCTCCCCCAACCACATTCCTCTCCACAGCATGAGGAGTCAATAGGAACAAAGAGACATACCCAAGCAGAGCTGTGTCCCCTTCCTGGAACAAATTTCAGATTCCTGAAACTCTGGAATAGCCTTCCCAAACTGCCTCCAAGCCTTGTGAGGGCCTCTTCTTCATACCTGTGTCCTCCTGTGGGTAAACTAAACTGTTGGCATGTGCAGCCATAGGTCCAGAGGATGGGGCAGCTTTGGTAGGCAGCGTGGACAGAGGTTGGACATGTGAGCTGGGATACCCACATGCATGTGCACAAGGTTCTTTGCAATGTAGGACAAAGCTGGGGGGAGGAAGAAAAAGGGATCCCTTTCCAAGATTCCATGTTCCAGCACAGTCTAGGTATTTGAAATTTGAACCTGGTTTTCCAGGTCTGTATGAAAGTGTATTTGTCAAGGTAAGAGGATAAAACAAATTTTACTTAGTAATTGTTAGTCTGATTTATAACTTTTATGATTTAGACATCCCATGGCACGTTGCCTCCATTTATACTCTTAGCTTGGGCCCTGCAAATTTGGGGAAAGTCCTGACCCTATATTCTCTTGTGAGTTTGAGACACAAACATCTGTTCTCTTGTTCTATGAGGCAGGGAAGGAGATGCAAAAGGAACTTGAGAAGAGAGTAGAGGAAAAAAATGCCTCTAAATACCCCTTCCAGCCCATCTTCCACACGGCCACTACAGGGATCTTTCTTTTCTTCTCATTGCTTTTTTATATTTTTAAACATTTTATTGTGGAAAATCTCAAACATATCCAAAAGTAAGATAGAACGTAGAACAGAAAAATGAACTCCCATGTCCCCAACACCCACTTGCAGCAATTATCAATTTACAGTCAAATTTATTTAATCTCTATCCCCATTCACGTCCTCCCCCTCTGCTATTATTTTGAAGCAAATCCCAGATATTATATCATTTCATATGTAAATATTTTTGTATATATTTCTCAAAGTTAAGGCCTCTTGGGAAAAACCCATAACCACCTCACACTTAAAAACTATAAACAATAGGGATGCTGGGGTGGCTCAGTTGGTTAAGCCTCCGACTTCAGCTCAGGTCATGATCTCACAGCTTGTGGGTTCGAGCCCCATGTTGGGCTCTGTGCTGACAGCCCCGAGCCTGGAGCCTGCTTCGTATTCTGTGTCTCCATCTCTCTCTACCCCTCTCCTGCTCTTGCTCTGTCTCTCTCTCTCTCTCAAAAATTAATAAAATATTTTAAAAAACAATTAATAATTTTAATGTCAAATATCCAGCCATGTTCACATTTTAAATTTTTTGTATTAATTTTTAAATATTTTATTTTTACGTCATCTCTAACCCAATGTGGGGCTCATACTCCCAACCCCAAGATCAACAGTCGCATACTCCACTGACTGAGGCAGCCAGGTGCCCCAAATTTCTAATAGCCTTTTATTTATTTATTTTTATTATTTTTTTAATGTTTATTTATTTTTGAGACAGAGGGAGACAGAGTGTGAGTGGGGGAGGGGCAGAGGGAGAGGGAGACACAGAATCTGAAACAGGCTCCAGACTCCGAGCTGTCAGCACAGAGCCCATGCAGGGCTCGAACCCACGAACTGTGAGATCATGACCTGAGCCGAAGTTGGACACTTAACTGACTGAGCTACCCAGGCACCCCTCTAAGAGTCTTTTAAATGTCACAAATGTCTTGTTTTTTTAGTTTGTTTGAATCTTGATACAAATAAGTTGTGATTGGTGATATGTCTCTTAAATTTCTTTTAAATATCAGTTTTATATCTCTTGTCTCTTTTTTTTTTCTTGCAAGTTATTTAAGAAATGAGATCATTTATCCTATCGAGTATCCCATGATGGAGATTTTACAAATTGCATGCCCATGGTGTCCTTTTATATTTTCTTTTGTCCCTTATAATTCCTGTAAATTGACATTTGAATATAGATTTAGGCTGAAAATCTTGACAAGAATACTTCCTAGAAGGCTTGTGATGTCTGGTTGTCTCTATTTGTTTTGTTTTGTTTAAAGTTTATTTATTTTATTTTGAGAGAGAGAGAGAGAGAGAGCACGAGCAGGGGAGGGGCAGAGAAAGAGAGACTCTCAAGCAGGCTCTGCACTAACAGTGCAGAGCCTGACATGGAGCTCAAACTCAAGAACCATGAGATCATGACCTGAGCCGAAATCAAGAGTTAGACACTTAACCACCCGACCACCCAGGCACCCTGGTTGTCTCTATTTGTGATAGCAGATACCACTAATCAGTGCCACCATTCATTAATTAATTAGGGGTTGCCAAATGGTGATATTCCAATTCTATCATTCCCTCTTCATTTATAAAGGGAATTACTTCTATAAAGAGAAACTCCCCCTCATCACTGTTGGGTTCCCCAGTAGTACAGTTTGTATTGGAAAGACAGATAAATGCTCAATTACGTGTCTTTATAAATTTCAAAATAATGAATTTATTCATGAGCATGCTCCAAAGGCAACCGATCAGATTTGTTTTAATTTCATTATGAACTCATGGAGTTAAACTTGATGTGCTTCACTCCATTGCAGTTTTACCTATATTGATGCTAAAATTGTCCTTCTTTGTCCAGAGGGAGCCTCTTCAAGTTGACTCCTAAATCCTTTTAACCCTGTCCTAGCAGTCTTTGAGGACTTCCTTGTCATCTGGTTTGATTGATGTTCCAGGCTCCTCTTGTCCATTTCCTGTCCCAGACCTGGAATCAACCATTTTTTCATGGAGCCTATCCTTTTATCAGAAAGGGGGATTTCAAGACCACAATCTGGGCACTGGGGGTGCTCACTGCTACTGGATAGGTTATTGGTCCTAGATCCTTTCAGAGATCAGAACAAGGAAATATGTCTTTTGTTAGTTTTAAAGATAAAACACATAAATTCATAATGATACTGTCAATTCAAATTCAAGGGTACAGTGTTTTTGCATAACCTCTTATTTCTTCCACCTGAGTCTCCTTTCTTCCATGCTAAAAATCTCATTTCTCAAAGACACCAAGAATTATAGAATTAGAATTTCACATAGTTTCTCATTTGTTTCATCTCATATGTACACACGACAGTCTCTGAATACCAATATCAATTCTCCCATCAGCCAAATGATTGCTGAAAATGGCTTAAGATCATTTGTTTACAATTCTCTTTGTTCTTAGCTTATTTCTTTCTGTAGATATATAGTCAAATTACTGTGTTTGGAACAGTTTCCCTGTGTGCTTATTCCACCAACAGCAAGCATACTTCTCTTTATTTGTTTCATTTCATTTTTTATTTTCAGGGATTCCTTTTTTAAAAATGTTTGTTTGTTTGTTTGTTTGGAGAGGCAGAGAGAGAGGGTGAGAGAGAATTCCAGAGCCCGACACAGGGCTCAAACTCACAAACCATGAGAACATGACCTGAGCCAAAATCAAGTCAGTGGCTCAACTGATTGAGCCACGCAGGCACCCCCCCAGGGATTCCTTTTTATTTGATTTTGTTTTTTACTTGAATGAAATCTTTACTTGGTCCCAAAGTTAATATACAAGGCTAATATACAATGTACATTCAAATAAGTTCAGCTTCTTTGTTTTTAAGTTTATTTTTTTATTCTTGAGAGAGAGAGAGAGAGAGAGAGAGAGAGAGATACTGAGTGAGGGAGGGTCAGAGAGAGAGAGAGAGAGAGAGAGAGAGAGAGAGAGAATCCCAAGCAGGCTCCACACTCTCAGTGTGGAGCCTAATGTGGGGCTCAAACTCACAAACCAAGAGATCATGACCTGAGCCAAAATCAAGAGTCAGACGCTTAACCAACTGAGCTACTCAGGCACCCCCAAATAAGTTCAGCTTCTACCCCCATCCCCTCCAGTCTATACCCTCCTTCTCCGTATAAGTAACCATTTTTCACTGGTTTATCTCTCCAATGCTTGTCTGTTTTAAATATAAGCAGATAAGTTTATATGTTTATATGTTTGTATCCCTGCCTTTCTTAGACAAATATTATACACACATGTCTTTTTTACTCAATGGTATGTCTTAGGTGGAGATATTCCTCATTCCTTTTTACAGCTGCCTAGTACTTCTGCACATGGGAATGCCAAAATTTATTCAACCAGCCTGCTGATAGACATGTGGGCTGTTTCCCATTACAAATAGTCCTGAAATTAATTGCTTTTTATATTTTGCCCCAAGTTTATTTGGATACAAATCTTAGACATCATATCATCTCATAGAGGAGTACAGAGGTGGTCATAACTCTCCCTTCCTTAAAACCCAGTAATGGCTCCTCCTCACTTGTGGGATAAAGTCCAAACTCCCTAGCTCAGTAGACAGCACCCTACCAGATCTTACCCTGCTCAGCTCACCAGGTCACATGCTGCCCCTCACTCCCCAGCACCTCTCATGCCCCCTCCACCCAGGAGGATGGTCCATTCTTCCCTGACACTGGGCTTCTTACACATGCTCTACTTTCTGCTTTGAAGGCTTTTTGTCCTTCTTTTCTTCACCTGGTTAACCATGTAGCAGCTTGTGTAAACCAATTGCTGACAATGCATGGATGTATGGATCATGATTTTCTTACATCTACCACCTCACCTCCTGGCCCCTTCAGAATTAGGTTTGACTTAATATCTTCCATGCCCAGCAGAAGCCCAGCATCTCTATGTGCTCACCAAATGTTTGTTGAATGACCAAACAATTGCCTTTCCTTTTAAATAAGCAAAATCAGGGATGCTTGGGTGGCTCAGTGGGTTGAGCATCCAACTCTTGAATTTGGCTTAGGTCATGATCCCAGGCTTGTAGAATCGAGTCCTGCATCAGGCTCTGTGCTGAGCTTGGGATTCTCTCTCTCTTTCTCTCTCTCTGTCTCTCTCTGTCTCTCTCTTACCACACTCCCTCTCTCTAAAAATAAAATTTTTTTAAATTTAAATAAACATAATCAGCTCCAGGTCACAGCCATACCTCTTGCCAACCAGAGAAGCGGCTGTACCATACTAAGCTCTCCTTGGTGTTATTCTTTGTGTGCCCTCCTGAAGGGAAAGCATTTTCTGCCTGTTAGATATTTATAAGAGAGACTTGAGTTATCATCACTGTGGAAAAAAAGAAAGATGTTAGAATCCAGAAACTCAAGTAGGCCAAGAATTTTATGACAGGAACTCGGTTCTGTTGGAAAAAGGCAGACTCAGAGCCAGCAAATGTTGGACAGAGAAGGGAGGGCCCTGGAGGTCAGCCCTCCACAGCAGGTCCTTGGGCCATCTCACATTTGGCCCCTTCAGAGTTGAAGAAGGCTCCCTTGTTCACCTCTGAGACCCCTTCCAAGGCAGGCCCAGACAGCCTTCTAGGCTGCCTTCAAGATGGGTTTCCCACAGCATGGCAGAACCAATTCCGTTCACGCTTACCTGTTGGCCCAGGCTTTGGGATCTGCCTGCTTTGTCATGTCTGCACTAAAGCTGGCTGAAGACAGGCATGTCCCACTTGAGTGAGCTCCAATCACAGCCTCAGCTCTCTCCCTGCCACTATGATCCTCAGCCTCAACTTGGAAGGCCTTCACTGCGTGCCATCCCTGAGAAGGACATGTGAGCCATGTGGCTGCAGGAGCACACACTCTTGGATTTGTCCCACCCCCTTTAAACATCACCATCTTGGTGATACCACGTTGAAGGAAGCTCTTGGGGAGCTCAGGAGAAGCCTAGAGAGGAAAGAGAAGTTCTGGTTCGAAAAGTTATCAAAGCACCACAGAATCAGAGAGTGCCCCAGGGATCACTAAAGAGGCCTCTCTTCAAACTGTTTTATAAATTTAGGTACCATGGTGTACTTTCTAGCTTGAAGGAGTTCTGATTAAAAAATAATAGTAATAAGTCTGCAAAACCCTAGCCCTACGGCAGCTTCTTGCCTGATACAAGAATTCCCTTTACTATGGCATCTTTGTCACGTGGCCATCCAGACTTACATGCTCTATGAGCCAGGAGGCTCCTTATTGCCCCTAAGATGCCTTTCTATTATTGGGCAGCTCTAATGATCGTAAGGAGTCCCCAAAGCCTCCATGGTTCTCTGCATTGGTCCTTTTCCCGGTCTTCTTCCCTTTGACTGGGCTGCAGCCAGTTAGTTGAAGGCTCTTCTCCTTATTAATATCCTCAGGTCCTTGGTCTGCTCCTTTGATATTTAACAGACCATTACCTGCCCTAAAGGGATTCTCTTGTCAGAAGTAAAAATGTTTTATGGCTATCTCTTCAATTTGCTGTGCTACTGATTCAAAACAGCAGTTGTTTTTCTCTTTAATGGTTTTTTTTTTTTCCTCCTACTTGTGAGTTCTCTCCCTTTTTAAAGGTGTGAAGATGGAAAGCAGGCACCAGCAGGTCTGAGATTGCCTCCCCAGGAGTTTCCCAACACCGTGCTTCTTCCCTTCCTGTCACGGAGGTTGTTGCTGTCAGCAGCCTTACAAGGAGGCAACTTCAGGTGTGCAGAATTACAAAGGAAAGACTTTCTAAATTAGAAGTAAAGCGGTTTGATGATCCACACCAATAGAAACAGTGGTTCAAATTGGTAGTTTTGCACCTGACCGCCTGCACTAGAATTACCCAGAAGGCTTGTTAAAACAGATTCCTGGACCCAGCCCCAAGTTTCTCATTCAGGGGGTGTGTGGTGGGGCCAACATGCATTTATAACTTGTTCCCAGATGATGCGTGTGCTACTGGTCTCAGAACTATACTTTGAGAACCACTGGATGAAATGACCAGAGAAAGATTCCCAAAGGAAGCAAAGTTTCAGAGAATGGAAGTGTTTCTAAGTGCCCAGTAGGAAAGCTTGCGGCTGGACTTGCACACCCTGCAGGTACCTGAGCTCTCTGATGCCCCCGCTCCAGGTGGTTCCTCTCCTGCCTGCCTTCAGCATCCCTCCTCCCAAAAGGAGTCTCACAGCATCCCTCCTCCCAAAAGGAGTCTCACTGGGCCGGAAGCACTGCGCCTGGCACTTAAGCCTTGCTTTGCTGACCATTTTATCTCAGAGACTAAAGGAAACTGCTCCTCTGGACCCAATTTTGGCCATTAAAAAAGAATTGGCAAGAAAACAGCCATTTTGTCTTGGAGGTGGCAATCACCAGAGAACAGAACAAGTCATGGCTCTCAACCAGCATTTAAACTCCCATGCATGTCAAAGGGCCCTGCAGACATGTCTCAGTGTCTTCAACACTGCACGGTTCAAAATTCTGGGAAATATGGTTCCCAAGAGATGTGGCTCCCGAGAGAGATGAGAAATACTTTAACAATAACGGTGGCCTGATTTTGCAATGCTAGAGGATGCTAGTAAGGAAGGGAAGCTGAGCAGGAAACCAAAGCAGGAGAACGGGCTGTCACCAGGACCAGGAGGTGTTAGAGTTTGTGGTGGTGGTGGGGGTGGTGGGTGTTGGTTTTTAAAATTTTTCACACCACCTGAGCATCAAAGACTGACAACACACTGTGAAACTTCCTGGTCCAAGAGAAAAGGCAGTTAAGTTTCAGGGGCAGGAGCTGTCAATTGGTAGCCAGTGTGTGTGGAAAAGGAGCCTTCATCTCTGGCATCTTAACTCCAGGCTGTGGGGATTCATCTCACCCTGCAGCCTTATCAAAGCATTGCCCTTTTGTTGCTTAGAAAATCACTTTATGGAGATCTTAAAATGCCAAAGTTTTCAAACCATTGTCAGTGGCTATCAGAACTCAGATGAGCTTTAATCAGAATGTGTGTATTTTCTGTTTTAACCTTCAAGAGGAACTTCTACAGTACCCACTGAGGTTTGACGAGAACTGTTTTACGACAGCGGGTTCCAGAGCTTTCCTTCACATTGTATTTTGGCCATGCTTGCTTCATCTTTTTATTACCTAGCAGGGAAAGAATTTCCTTTTTTTTTTTTTCCTAGTCTAAACATTCCCCACAGAGAAAAACAGTCTGCTTCTCTATTGAATAATAGACCAAAGAGTCTGTTAATAAAAAGTAAAGTCTATTTAGAAATTAATGGTAGGTAAGAATCAATATAACTCATGTTAATCTTATTTTTGCTACCCTATAGAGCACACAAAAAGCAGATTGCCTTCCTGAGCTTGCTTTGAAGGAGTTGATTCTCTCCAAAATGTCTCCACCATCTGTTGTGAGGACAGTTGTCTTACCCAAGGGCTCATTATTCCTTTCTAGATGAGTCAACATCCTCCTAACTCCCCACCCCCACTGTCCTTCCCTTCCCATTTTGCTAATAATCCTTTCTCCATACACTTCCCAAACATTCCTCCTCAGGGGGGCACCACAGAGCCCCCCACCAACATTCCTTTCCAGCTTCACCTAGCCCAGGCTCCCAGTTCCCAGCTCCTACCTCAGAGCCATCACTTTTGAGTCAAGCAGCCAGGAGCTCTTTCATTCACTCAGCACCCACTATGCCCTTTGGCCCTGGGCCACAGTTTTAATAACAATAACAACAGCTAACATTTACTAAGGACTTTCCATGGGCCAGGCACTGTGCTAGTCCTTTCAGGTAAGAACTCATTTGATCCACACAATGACCCTATTAGGTAAATATAGTAACTCCTCAGTCTCTGTTAACAGTAATGAAACAGACTCAGAGATGCTAAGCAGTTTGCCCAAGGTGATGCTTCACAGTTTTGGGGAGAGACAGAAGATCTAAAGATTAAGTGCTATAGTAGAGGTATGAAAGTATAGTGGGTGACCAGAGGAGGCTTCAACCTACCTTTTTTCCTTCCTCCCGTCCTCTCTTCCTTCCCTCCTTCTTTCCTCCCTCTTTCTTTCTTTCTTTCCTCCTTCTTTTTCTTTTTCTTTCTTTCCTCCTTCCTTTCTTTTCTTGCTTTCTCTTTCTTTCTTTTTCTTTTCTTCTAGTGGTTTTGGTGCACCTGTTATGTTCCAGGCATTGTTCTCAGTGCTTGCAAAATATGAGAGAAGAAAACAAAGAACTCTGCCTTCATGGAGCTTATATTCTTGTGGCAAGAAATGAAAAAAAGAGAACAGACATTATAAGTAAATTATTTAGTGTGTTTGAAGGTGGTAAGGAATCAAATGAAGAGAAGGGCCTAGGGAAAGGGGAGTCAGTATGTGAGTGGCAGGTTGCGGTATTAAATAGGGTAGTCAGGGTGGCTGAATTAAGCAGGGGACCTTTTACCAAGACCTGATGGAAGGAAAGGAGTTACCCTATGGCTGTATGGGGGAAGAGCATCCTTGGGAGAAGGAACTGGCTAGTGCAAAAGTCCCGAGGCAGGAATATGCCAAGTGCCTGGTGTGTTTGAGGAACTAGAAAGGTGTGGAGGGAGAAGAGTAAATGAGGGAAAATAGCAGATGAGGTCTGAGATAAAAGAGGAGGGGTGGGAAGTCAGATTCTATAGGACCTTGTAGCTATCATAAGGACTTTGGTTTTCAAACTGAGCGAAGTGTGAAGTGGTGGGGAGCTGTTCTATTCTATTCTATTCTATTCTATTCTATTCTTTCTTTCTATTCTGGTGCCCTCTAGAGAAGAGATTATGGAGAAGAAGGTGGAGGGTGGGGGAAAGGGAGTCAAAATGGAAGCAAGAAATAGGAGTTGATTACATTAATCAGAAGAGATGGGTCTGGCAGGAGCAGTGCAGGGGTGAAAAGAGGTGGCTAGACTAGAAATGGAATGAGAGAAAGAGAGGAGTTAAGGACTCAAGGCTTCCCAGAGCCTCACTTAGAAGCCCAAGTGCTTTGTCTCTTGTCCCACCTTCTGTCTACCTTCTGCTCTATTCTGCCTCTTTACAGGTTCCTCTGATTTCACTGTTGGCTTTTAAAGGGCAATGCACCAGTCCTAGCTGATTTTGTATCCCCAGTGCCCAGCAGGGCTCCTGTTTGCACAACTCCAGTGTTCTCCATTCACATTGTAACCTATAGGCAATGCTGCTGTCCTGTGGGGTGCTTCATTATGGGGAACGCAATCAATGATGATCAGAGAAGAAGAAAGGAGGGGGCTGTGGAGGAAGGAAGGAAATCTCTTTGAATTAGCAGATTTGTTTGCAATCACACACTCCAAACTGGAAATAGTTCATTTAAGTTAATTTAATATTAGCATTATATTTTTAATATATTATTATTTAAAAAATAATATCTATATAAAAAGTAACACCTACATTTTAAAATTCCTACAGACATTTTTTGTCTGTGAGAGTTGAAGTGTTAAATCCATCATCTCCACTTTTAAATTCCTCTCATAAAAAGCAGTGTTTCTTCCTGCCTGTTTAAATCATATTCCACACTGAAATTGGTTATGTAACTTAGGAATGAAAACAATGTCATGCCTTACTTTTAGTTTGTCCCCTGGGAGGTTGGTACAAGGAAACTTATTGAGGTGGAGTGGAGAATCAATAAATTCATAACCGTAAAGCAATTTGATGAACTTTTTCTTAATTAAATGGGAAATATAAAATTCTTTTCAATAACTGTATCAATTATTAAAACACTCCAATCCAAGTGGCTGCTAGGTAAAGCAGGAAAAGACAGTCAGAGCTGGAAAGAAATGTAAAGATCCACTTTGGTTTGTTTATTTATTTATTTTGAGAGGGAGAGAGAGAGAGAGCACAAGCAGGTGAGGGGCAGAGAGAAAGGGAGAGACAGAATCCCAAGCGGGGCTTGAAACCACAAAACTGCGAGATCATGACCTGAGCTGAGATCAAGTCAGACACTTAAGCGACTGAGCCACCCAAGCACTCTGTTTGTGTGTGATCTTTTCCATAGCCCTCTGATGAGGAACAGGACCCAGGGAAGGAGAGAGTGTGGCTGGGATTGTAACGCTGTTGAGCAGCCAAAACCCAGGTCTGCCTTCTCACACCAGCTTAGCGCCTTTCCCAGACACAGTGATGCAGCTTCCTGTCAGAGAAGACACAGAAAACAAAATTACAGGCTTTCAAAGCCAGGCTCTTAAAGCAATACACGGAACCATAGACCAGTGGTTCCAAATGGGGTGATTTTACCCCATGGGAGGCATTTGGTAACACCTGGAGATATTATCTATCACAAGTATAGAGTGGGGAGGTGCTATTGGCATCTCACCAATAGAGGCCAAGGACACTGCTAAACATCCTAACATACACAGGACAGGCCCCCAGCAAGGAATTATTCAGCCCCAATCATCAATGGTGCTAAGGTGGAGAAACTCTGAACTAGACTGCAGCCCCCAAATGAAGATAAAACCAGTGAGGCAGCTCCCACCCTGGGGGCCAGGACCACAGTGAACTACAGAAAGAGCTGCATTGGTGAGGGCCCCTGAGCTTCTGTTTGGATTCTATTTCCATGGGATGCCAGCCCGGTGAGCAAGCAGGCAAAGGGACCCAGCTTCTCTGGTAGGCTAGGATTCAAGGCTTCAGTCATCAAAACTAGATGTGTCCTCCTCTGAGATCCTGTTTGCCTGGGATTTTATCCCATCAGTATCATTAGTGAGCTCTATTCTCTCATGATTTTTTTTTATGTTTATTTATTTTTGAGAGAGAGAGAGAGAGAGAGAGAGAGAGAGAGAGAGAGCATGAGCAGGGGAGGGGCAGAGAGAGAGGGAGACAGAATTTGAAGCAGGCTCCAGGCTCTGAGCTGTCAGCACAGAGCCTGACAGAGCACAGAGATGGGTTGAGCCGGCTCAAACCCATAAACTGTGAGATCATGACCTGAGCTGAAATTGGATGCTTGACTGACTGAGCCACCAAGGCGCCCCTCTCTCATGGGATTTTGAATAAGGTCACCATACACCAAAGTATTTAGGGCCCCTTTTTCTTTTGCCAATCTTCTCAGTTCCAATAAAAACTGAGCCTGGGTGGCTCAGTCAGTTAAGCATCTGACTCTTGGTTTTGGCTCAGGTCATGATCTCACAGTTCTTGGTATCAAGCCCTGTGTTGGGCTTTGCGCCGAAGGTGCAGAGCCTGCTTGGGATTCTCTTCTCCCTCTCTCTCTGCCCCTCCACTGCTCTCTCTTTCTCTCAAAAGTAAATAAATAAACTTAAAAAAAAACCTTAATATGATGCAAATATATATGAGAGAGAAAATATTCTTCTGCTTTAAAAGATCTCAAGAGGGTAGGAACAGAAGTCAAAAGGGAGGGTAATGTTGATGAGCCTGGGAATTTATAAGGAAAGTCAGTGGGAAGGAAAGAGTTGAGGACATCAGAGGACATCAGATATAGAGTATCTAGAGGAGGATGGGATGGGGACTGGGGCTTAGAACCAACTCTGGTGGCTCTACACTTCAGCTACACATGCCTATTCCAGATCATTTTTTTCCAAAATGATCTTCTCAAAGTCAACCTGATAACATACACTTAGTGGTGTTTTCCAGTAAATTCTGAAATGACCCACTTGGTTTCCTGCCTTTACCTCCTGGTTATATCCATCTGCAGAATCAACCTTGATCCAAGGTCTAAGGTCAAGCCTATCATTAGGAAGTATTTTAAGGGGTAATTCTTACATTTTGATATAATTTCACACCTAAGAAAAGTTTCAAGAATATGACTTTGACTCAGATTCACCAACTGTTTATGTTTTACCTCATTTGCATCATTATTCTCTTTCTCTTCCCCTCCCTCCCCACCCTCTCCATGCATACACAGATTTTTTTAAATGATTTGAAAGTAAGTTGCAGATATCATGCTCCTTTGTCTTCCAAGTACTTCAGTGTGTATTTTTAGAACAAGGACATTCTTATTAAAACCATGGTTCAATTGTCAAAAATAGGGAGATTTATCATTGGTACAATATTAACAAATTACAGTACATTTCCAAATGTCAGTATTGTTCCACTAATGTCCTTTATCCCTATATTTTCTTTCTTCAGGATCCAGTACAGGATCATGTGTTGTATCTGGCTGTCATACTTCAATCTCCTTTAAACTAGAAGAGTTCCATGACCCTTTTTATCTTTCTTCACCTATCATTTTTGAAGAACATAAGTATTTGTAGAATGTCCCTTGCTTTGTGTCTGTCCGAGGTTTCCTTGCAGTGATTCAGACTATTTTTGTCAGGAATGCCACAGAAATGATGGTGTGTCCTTCTCAATGACTATATCATAAGACAAATAATATTCGTTTGTCCCGGTATTGGTGATGTTAATTTTTATCGCTTGGTTAAGGTGGTGTCCTCCAGGCTTCTCAGCTATAAATTTACTGTTTTTCTCTTTGCAATGAAAGAATCATTTGTGGTAAGATGCTTTGAAACTGTAAATATAGTGTTCTTCATCAAGCTTTCACCCACTAGTTTTAGCATCCATTGATGATTTTCTAACCCCATCATTTGTTTTATGTTTATTGGTTGGCATTCTACCATATGGAGGGAGGTTCCCTCTTCTGCTCACTTGTTTCATTCATTACTTTATATCACCATGGACTCATAGATTCTTATTTTATTCAAAATGTTATAATCTATTACCATGATTCATTTTGATGCTTAAATTGTACCATATTTGGCCAGTGGGAGCCCCTACAAGCTGACTCCAGTGTCCCTTTCATGCATCCCCATTATTCTTCGTTTGAGGAATTTTAAGAATTCTTGTTTAGTCATTTAGTTGACTCAACAGGTCTCTGGTTTGCTCTGACCTCATGGCTAAGTCTCAGAAAGAAAATGCAAATGAGATCAAAATAGCAGTGGGATTTTTCTGACAAGCTGCACATAGCATTTTTATTTGAAAAGCATGTAAGACTGCATTATATACGTTGCTTTATTTTTGCACTATTAGATGCTCCTATTTTGTGGTTACGTAACATCTCCAGCTCTCTTGCAATATAAATTAACATGAATTCTTGTAGTAATCATGGCTGACTGAAATCCTGCTCCAAATAAATAGAAATGCTGGACAAAATACAAAATGTTTGATATAAATCAGAGTACAAGAGTAAGAACATCTCCAGGTTCTAGAAACAAAGAAGGAATAAACACAAAGAAGGAGTCAGCAGGGGCACAATGGCTCACAGGGGAATCAGATATGGCCACTGGATATGGGCCTTAACCACTGGCGCTGAGGTCTAATGCCAAAGAGAGGGAACGAAATGATGCTTGTATATGTGGAGAGCTAGCCAGGACCACGAAGGAAGATCTCTTTGAGATGGAGACTAGAAAAATGCCACTTACTGGTCTAAAAGGAACAAAGAATTACAGTATCTGCCAGTCATGGGTATATAAGGTCACTGATGAGAAATTGGGATCCAAAACTGCGCCTGTGCAGATACAGGGGAGGTCCTAATTCACTCTATTATGAAGTACGGAAACTTCAGGCTAAGAAATTTAACAAAGAAACCTGTCTAGAACAGATAAAACCACAGGGTTTAACAAAGGACACTTCCACGATGTTCCAGATTCCCATGAAAACAATTCTCACTAAATATGAATTCAGCCATAATTTGCAAACCACAGTGAAACAGAGTCATTGGACTACTAAATGGGAATATAACTAGAAGTCACAAAATCATCTCAAAGACACTTTAACATAAATAAACTTAAATATCCAAAGAGATAAAGAATATATAGAGACTATAAGGCAAGAAAAAGGGACATAAAAAGAGACAAAGAAAAAAAAAGCCACAGCCATTGAAACAAACATATATTATGTCAGCTCTCTCATCTTGTACCATTAGTACATTCACTCAGTAGATATCTACTATGTGCTAATCACATCCTGGACACACAATGGTAAAGAAGATATAGCTGCAAGCCCTCAAGAAGCTTACATTCCATTTTTTAAGTGCAAGATAATACACTGATTTCTAGATAAACTGTTATACTTTTTCTTCTTGCCACACATAAACTTTTATAAATGTTTATCATGTCTTTAAATTTAGCAGGGTAGTGGCATTAATACAAACCATCCCCATTTCTTTCCCTCTGTTAAGCATTAGGAATTGTTTTTGCTTTGGTAGCTTGTTTGGGAGTGAGAGGGTTTAGCTGAGATGTTGCAGTATATAATGGGGAAGGGCTGAAGGAGCAGACTGAAGACTAACTTGCTGTGTGACCATCAGGTAATGTGTAAATCGCTTCATCACAGTTCAGTCTCAGCTGAGCCTAGCTCCCCTTTCCTTATCACCCTGGAGGCAGTCCACAATTAAATGTGATCAAGTTTTTCATTAGAGTATTCTTAGGAAATTAATCACTTGCATAATGTCATTGTCATAGACAGAACAACACAGCATCACTTCTGACGGTCCAGCAGCTGGCACAAAAATACCCATGTTTATGTTTTCAGTGTATCTTGTAATGGGATAGCCTCTTTGCCTGTGTCACTAACCACTGCTAATGGTACAAAAGAGCAAAACAGTGATGCCTTCTGTTCATTGGAACCTGGTCTCAGAAGAGATGAAAAATATCTTTGTAGAACAGAGAACTAGTTAGGACTTTATTTTTTAAGGTATGTAAAGTCAAGATTAAAGGCTATCTTATTCTAAAGATATTCTAATATTCTAATGATTCTTTAACCATTTTTAATAGTTTTATAAACTCAAATGATTTCCTTTCTACACCTCATGAACTAACTTTGGTTAATTTGAAATGAAGATATGGCAAACTTTAGGTATTAGTTTTTCTTTGTGTTTGGATTGAGTCCTTTTTTCCAAATAAAACTGAGATATATTTGGTAGCTTCTCTGGAAGCCCTTAGGTAGGAGATGCTCATTGATATCAGTTATAAAAATAATTTATAGCAGCCAGGAAATCTAGCCAAATATTTATTCCACAAAACTCAATGTTGAAATAAAGCAAATTAGTTGTTAATACTTTTATCAAAATTTTCACTCTAATTGGCTTTCCTAAACCATTTTCCAAAGTGAAAAAAAGATTTCATAGCTTAAGTAGAAATTTCTCACTGAAAAGGAAATATTGTTACACAAAAACCTTAGAGAACGAACAGCACAAATTTATTCTTACATTTAAAACTGTAAAGGAATCTGAAAAGACCACATACTGTATGATTCCAACTATATGACTTCTTAAAAAAGGCAAAACTAGAGATACTAAATTCAGTAGTTACCAGGGGTTAGGGATGGAGAAGCACAGATGATTCTTAGGGCAGTGAAACAACTCTATATGATACTATAATGGTGGATGCATGCCATTATATATTTGTCCAAATCCACAGAATGTGCAACACCAAGCGTGAACGCTAACATAAACCATGATCTTTGGTCTTTGAGTAATAATATCGTGTCATTGTATGGTCACTGATTGTAACAAATATTCCACCCTAGTGTAGGATTTTGAGAGCAGGAAGGCTGGTCGTATATGGGGAGCCGAAAGTATATGGAAAAATCACTGTACCTTGTGCTCAATTTTGTTGTGAACCTGCAAGTGCTGTAAAAAATAAAGCTGCAAATGGAAAATAAAAATAAAGCTGCTGTAAAAAACCGCAATGGAAAGAACAAGCCAAACATGACATCATGGCTTTTACCCTGAGTGTCCTGGCTTCCTTTAAATTCATATCACAAACTAGACAGCCATTTTCTGTCCTGTAAAATTGCCCAATCAGAACCACCTAAGAATTGATTTGTACAAATCCTGTCAACTTTTTCATTTTGAAGTAGTACCTGCAGTCAAACAATGGAAGTGATTAAGTCCTTTTGCCAGAATCAGCCAATAATTCAAAAAGTCACATTCCATTTTTACTCTCATGCTACAAAGATAAATTCAAATTCTCCTAATTCCATCAAAATAAAAACAAAAGCTTTATTTTTAAATTTTTTAATTTTTAATAAATTTGTAATAATTTTTCTAGTTTGACATATTAGAAGATATAGAAGCTCTTCTCAAGCAGATGATTCTTTTTCTCCGTTTGCCTGTAAAAGCCAGTTGTTTAATACTAAATTTTCACTCAGGATAAGCTAGGCTCTGCTGTGGTTAAACATACATATCCCCCTCCCCCAAGATCTCAGTGGCTTAACAACCACACACACAATCTCAGCAGCTTAACAGAGTAAAAGTTTATATTTTTTGATCATGCAAAGTCCACTGAGGGTCCAGCTGACCTCCATGTGGTCACTCAGAAATCAAGGCCTCTTTGATCTTGTGGCCCCACCATGTCACCTGAGGCCTTCTCTACAATGCCATGGCAAAGGAAATGGGTTGGTCACTGGCCCAGTCTGAGAGTGACACACACTATTTCCACTCACTTTTAACTGGTCAGAGGTAACTGTCTGCCTACAGGGAGGCTGGGAAGTGTAATTTTCCTCTTGCCAGGAATAAAGGAGAACAGATATTACTGAACACTAATAATATCACCAAAATTCTTATATGTGATGATATCAAGGCTGAATGTAGAATGTTAATTCTTGGGGCACCGGGGCGGTTCAGTGAGTTGAGCTGACTTCGGCTCAGGTCATGGTCTCACGGTTTATGAGTTTAAGCCTTGAGTCGAGCTCTGAGCCTGGAGTCTGCTTGAGATTCGGTGTCTCCTTTACTCTCTGCCCCTCTCCTGCTTGCGCTCTGTCTCTCTCTCTCTCTCAAAATTAAATGTAAAAAAAAAAAAATTAGAATGTTAATTTTTAACTCATTAAGATAAAAATAAAATCCGTATCTAATGATCTAACAATTCTGATATAGATTTTGAAGAACCTAATAACAAAAACAAATAGTATCATGCTAATCAAACTGGTTATTTCTAATATCCCAACTTCAGTAAGGCTGACAAGTGACAAGTGAGTGATAATGGTGTATCTTTAAATCTTAAACTGCTATCACCAGATAGGTGTTGTAGGTTAAAATGAAAACCTTATACTTTAGGTACCAGGGTAAGCAAGCTATCAGTATGGTGTAAGAGTTTACAATTTGCATTCACACTTCACATCAGCAAAGATGGGGACAACAGAGAGGTAGTCAGATGCTGTTAATTCTATCAAAAAGAGCTTCAGGCTTTCCCAAATACTCATTGAGGACTTGCTAAGCCCCCTGACTGCTATGTGTGCCATAGAAGACACAACTTTAGTCTGGAAGAAGATTAACAGAATATGTAGCTGACCTCTTCCCCCACAAATAAAAGTAATTAAAAAAAATTTTGTTAAATGTTTATTCATTTTTGAGAGAGACAGACAGTGGGGGAGGGGCGGAGAGAGGGAGACCCAGAATCCAAAAGCAGGCTCCAGGCTCTGAGCTGTCGGCACAGAGCCCGATGAGAGGCTCAAACCCACGAACTGCAAGATCATCATGACCTGAACCGACGCTGGCATTCCACCAACTGAGCCACCTAAGTGCCCCAAAGTAATTAAAAAAAAAAAAAAAAAAAAAAAAAAAAAAAAGGAAGACTATCTGTAGGTAAGAGCTAGGAAAGCAAATTCCTCACCTTGTCACTTTTCTTCCCCCCCACAAAGGTGAATAAATGGATCCCCTGAATGAGGTTGAAACTGACAAATACTTACCAAGTATGATTTTAATTTCAATAGAATGGACAGTAAACGATATCACTGATAACTAACCAGCTCTACTACTGATTTCAACCTGTGTAATTCTTAGGGTTATTTCTAGCACAAAACAGCAAGACTACATTTGTTACAATAGCAACCGAAGTAGGTCAAGTGTACATTCAATTATAACTTGATTCTTTTATCAAAAAAAGAAAAAAAAAATAAGAATATGTAGCAAGAATAATTTAAGTTTTGAGAACACTCACTACCAAAATCTAAGAACGAATAAGGTGAGATCATGTATAATAACAAAACCTATGTGAAATATCTGGGAGATCAAAGAAAAACAAACAAACATATAAAAAGATAGGACATTTCATTTTTAATCAGTCAAAAATGAAGAGTTCTGGACAATGTCAAATTCCACACACCATAACGCTATAGTTACACATTAAATATAATTACTATCTATACATATGCAAAAATATAGTTCTATTTCATACAATAAAACCCTTTATAGAAACCATTTTAAAATTAAGCAGAACTTCTCAACATTAAAATGTGAGGTGTAAGTCCTTCTAAAGGTTCCTTTAAAGGTTTTAAAACAAAATGCTAAATCTAAAAACAATGTCCTTTCTGTCAGTTCCAAAGTTAAATCTACTTAAAACAAAAGAAAAACTGATAGCTCAGTCACATACTATTTAAATAATATTGTTCAGGCATCTCTAAAATCCTGCATTTTTTTCAAGTATGGAAATAGAACTCAAATATCCCACGATACAGTACTAAACAGATGGAATATTTAGGAAAGACTTTGTTGTCATATGGCACAATATTGTTTTATTCCTTCAATATATTTTGAAATAAATACCAGGTTTCGTTCTGTTCTTCTAAAAGGCCAAAATTACAATCTACATTTAAGATCATTTTGACTGTGTTAAGACTTGAGTGTAAAATATAACATCAATATTTTATCACAAAAGTAAAGCTGGTAACAAATTATAAAAGAGACAGTACTCTACTCAGATCTACCCAGGGATTAAAGCTCATCGTGATAGAAATACTCATCATGAAGCTGTCTGCCATAATCTGTAGCTTCACTGGTAAGAAACAAGTCCTGGTTCTCCAGAATCTCTGCTTCAGAGAGCTTTCTGTCACTATTCAAATCCATTTCATCAATTAGGTGAAGAGCCTTTAAAACAAAACAAAACAAAATAAAACCAAAAGGTGTCAAGTATAAGTTTTCAGCAAGATGTTCACATTTCAATGTGATTGGATTTGTCAAAATCATTCAGGTGTGCCAAATACTCATTACTATCTCAGTATCTCAAAATATTACACATTATAACCAAGCTATCTACCGCTTCTCTTACTATCTCCTTTCTTAATTTCTGCTAGGTTCTGCCTCCTCCCTACTCAAATCCAATTCAGGATACCTCAAAGTTAAGCAAAATTAATATAACCCACTTTGGGCCCTTATAGGTAAAGTATAAACTTTTATTGTTCTATTCACTGTACTATCAAATTAATACATGATATAATCTTAACTTCCTTGACAATCTAAAACAGTTCACAGATTTAAGTCAAGAAATTGCAATGCATGGATCCTAAAGAAACAATGATTCCATTACTTCTTTCTTCAGCTTATGGCTTTGAACTTCTTTTCTATTAATAGCACCAAATCTGGGGAAGAGGAGAATATATAGTCACTTTTTAACACTCACCTCTTCTTGTGCAATTCCTTGATTATTGGGTACTACCCAAGACAACAGCTCTTGGGGGTCAAGCCTGCCATCGGTATCTTTGTCATAATCATTCAGGAATCTATCTTTCTCAACCAGTATCCACTCTGGATCCTCATTTGCTGCTTAATTAAAAAAATAAAACACAATATGCATACACAAGAATAGAACCTGTATCCAATAAGAAGTTTGGTACATCCCTAGAATAAAGGAAATGAATTTAAAGCTTACTACATCAAGGAAGCCCAATGAAACAGATCTACATATCTGAAAAGTCCTAAAATAAGTATACACTATATAATTTTCAAAAGTGACATGTAAGTCTAAATGACCCAGAGTTTTTATTTTTTATTAAAGGTTTTTTTTTTTTTTTGAGAGAGAGAGATAGAGAGAGAGAATGAGCAGGAAAAGGACAGAGAAGGAGAGGAATAGAGGATCAAAAGCGGGCTCTTTGCTGACAGCAGAGAGCCTGACATAGAGCTCGAACTCACGAGAACTCATGAACTGTGAGATCATGACCTGAGCCAAAGTAGGACACTTAACTGAGTGAGCCACCCAGGTGCCCCACCACTCAGAGTTTTTAAAATGATGTATATTATCACAACAAGTTAAGTCTGTTAACTGCTGCTAATTGTTCTGGTATCTAGTTTCCCCACATTTGAGCGGGGTACATGTACCCATGTACACATTACATGTACATCATGCGGCTATATAAAGCTTGCCATGTGTGCTTATAAAGTAACATGTGTAATTTTAAAGTGAAATTCACACTAAGTGATGCTTTGAAGCAACAATTCCAAAAAGACCGCTGTGAAAATAAAAAGCTGCACATGCAGACTCCTCAAATTTCAAACACTCAGTAAGACGCCATCCATGGTCTATACCAGTAATTATAGTATTTTGTTTCTTTTTCTTTTAAGATCTACATGCAAAGGTACAGGATTTTGTTTAAAAATATCAACCTCTACCTCCTTGCCCATTTGAATTGATAATTATGTTACGTTTGTTTGGAAAGGAAGAAAACTCTTTGAATCTACAAGTGGAACTAAAAGTGAGATAGCATTCTCACATAAGCCATGAGTCTGTTTTGCTTATATTATATTTACTCGGCAGAACAAGCAGAAATCAGGCACAATTCTTCTTGTTCCATTTCCCTCTGTCAAACAGACCTCAAACAGAGTAAGGCTCTCTCCCAATTCCTTTCTTCTTTAATTCCCATTTTTCCTTCCTCCTTCCACACATCCCAGGGTACTTACTTGGATCCCGCCTGTAGTCACCAAGAAATTCTTCCAAACTAACAAATCCATCACCATTTTTGTCATGTTCTTCTAAAGCCTCTTGAATGACAAATTCCTATTGTATGTTCATAAACAACAACAACAACAACAACAATTAATTAATTACAAAATTTTCCCACCACCATCTGGATCCATCCCAGTACAGAAGTTCTTTAGGAATAATCATTTCAATTGTCCATACTTGCAAGACAATCTTTCTAAACTGGAATTTAGAAGCAGGAATAAAACCACAAATATTAAGTAGTTTTAAATTCAATGTCTTTAAGCTTCTGCTATTGAGAAGAACTCCACTTCACCCTCCTAAACAACCTGAACACTAAACTCACAATCCTATTTTCTGCACATTCCCCTCCTTCTCCAGAAGGACACCTCTTATCACCTAGGTCTCCTTCAGCTCCACTTTTCGTCTAGTCCATTAACAAACCCAAAAGAACCCCCATTTTAGATCCCTTTGCGTGGAAGTGTTCTGCCTCTAGATCTAAGTGAAATGTGTCAGTCCCCCATAAACCTACACCTCCTTTCTTCCTCTTCCACCAAATCTACCCCATCCACCCCAAACTGCCCCAAATCTGCTCCTCATTCTTATCATGGCTTATCAACCAATCCTCTCTAACCCAAAGATTACACGCTTTCTAGTTACATTTGACCCAAGGTGACCTGTTTAATGGCCAGCTATTTCAGGCCTTCCCTTATTACCTTCCTGTATCTTCTTGTACCCTTTTCTTACTTTGCCAATCTCCACCCTGTATAGCAGACCCACATCACTTTCTCCTTTATTCCACAATCATAAAGTCTAAAAGAAAGAGAAACACAAATACAAATACAAACCTAACGCTTATAAATTAATTTTATTCCTTTCAGTGGGCTCTCACTGCAGTTTGGAAGTCTGTCTCTGCTTCAGTTTCCCTAACACATACTCTAAAGCTGTTTTTTGAAAATTCCACTTTGAGCCTGACTACAATTCTATCCAAATACTCTCCCATTTTTCCAAACAAGGTACAGGTCTTCTGAGAGATAGAGCATGAATGGGGAAGGGAGAGAAGGGGACAGAGGATCTAAACCGGCTCCACACTAACAGCACAGAGCCCGATGTGGGGCTTGAACTCATGAACTGTGAGATCATGACCTGAGCTGAAGTCAGAAGCATCTGACTGAGCCACCCAGGCGCCCCAAGGTATGCCTGTTTATCAGCATTGCATCCTCACCTTTAATTACCTCTATTTTTATGCCTATTCCTCTCATCCTTCTCTTCAATCTCAGGAATTTGCTGTCTTTCCCTTTTCTCTAGGGTGAATCCCTCAACACTCTTCCTAGGAAGACTTTTCCCATACTTTTCCATTTCCTGAGTGTTTTCTTTCACTCTTAACTCTGGCCTCTCCTAAGGCTCCAATCTCTTCTCATCAGCTTCTTCTTCTATGCCTTTAACACATTCAAGTCCCCAGGACTTTGCTATACTCTTTAATTACCATCCTGGATTCTTTGATGCCTAGCTTCTTATGGGTTACATTTATTACTTTGTCCTCACGACCTGCTGCCACCCAAACACCTTTCCACCTGGATTCTAGCATCACAACTGTAACAAAAACATATTCTCAAAAGTCTCTAATTCTAGCCAAACCCAAAGGCTTCCTTTACATCTGCATGAAATAACTTAAATACAAGTTGTTAGTTTTCTAAAAATCAAATGTTACAGATTTTATATATAGAAATCAGGGGATCTTAACCTGGATATCCAAAGATTAGTTTTAGAGAATCTGAGAATCTCCTGAAAGTATAATCCCATATTTTGTGTGTAGGAGCCTATGTGATTTTTCTGGGATAGTCTACAGGTTGCTCCATATTTTTAAAGGAGTCTGTGATCCCATACAAGTTAAGAATCACTGTAATCCCATACAAGTTAAGTAATCCTCTTGGGAGACAACAGACTTATTTCAATAATGTTGCCATGATTAAAAGAAATTTTGGGGGGCACCTGGGTGGCTCAGTCGGTTAAGCATCTGACTCTTGATTTCAGCTCAGGCATCTCATGGTTGTGAGATGAGGCTAAACCTGCTTGGGATTCTCTCTCTCCCTCAAAAAAAAAAAAAAAAAAAAAAAAAAAAAAAAAAAAAAAAAAAAAAAAGGAAATTTTGGAACTACATGAATGAAAGTACTTTAAATTCTAACTTTTAATCCAAAGTAAAACCGTCTAGTTGATCTTGTACTCTGCCTTTTCCTTTATCAAATATATCTTTAAATGGAAAAAGGGATACACCAAAACAAATTAAGGTAAATAAGAATTAATGAAGCTGCTTTGAATGAGACACCACTTTTTGGTCACATATCTTATGTGCCACAGTCACATAAGTGGGAGTCAACTCCCACTTGGCATATCCTGTCCCGTCCTGACACAACCCATTCTGTCAATGGTACTACTGTTTTGATCATTTTTTTTTTTTTAATTTTTTTTCAACATTTTTTATTTATTTTTGGGACAGAGAGAGACAGAGCATGAACGGGGGAGGGGCAGAGAGAGAGGGAGACACAGAATCGGAAACAGGCTCCAGGCTCCGAGCCATCAGCCCAGAGCCTGACGCGGGGCTCGAACTCACGGACCGCGAGATCGTGACCTGGCTGAAGTCGGACGCTTAACCGACTGCGCCACCCAGGCGCCCCGTTTTGATCATTTTTATACAAGCTCAAAACCTCACAGTCCTCTCTAGCTTTTCCTTTCTCTTCCCACACTTATTTAGTCAGTCAACATTCTTGCTGTGTTTTCTTCAAAATGTTGTTCATGCCTATTTCGTTCCATTGCCACATTGTACTCTGGGGCCGTGGCACATGATGCCCAAATTATTTCATTGTTTTCACTGGTCATTCCCCTCCTCAGTCTTCAATTCAATTGTTCCTTATTCCCCAGAGAATCAATAACTGCCTGCCATGCTAGGGTTCAATTAGCTAGTCTTAACTTAATTTTGGCACTTAAACAAACTGTGCCCAGCATTGTTCTAAAACTAGGTCGTGTGTTTTGTGCCAGGTGAGAAATCAGAAGCCTCAGTGGCAAATGTGGTCGCAATTGTGGTGTCTTGCCGCTGGGCTATGGAGAAAAAGGTTAACTGCAGCCTTGTTATTCAAGGCAGCAGCTTTTGGCCATGACCCATTTAATATAAAGCTATGTTCCCTCCTTGAAATATCTTCCCTCCCTGAAATATCCAGAGAACCAAGCCACACAGCTGGAGGCTGAGGCTAGGCAACAGACCTCAATATTGAATGTTTAGTCTATTTTTTTATAAGGCTATTTGTTATATTAGCCTTTACAATAGTAAAGTTAACTAGCCTTTACAATAGTTTCTGTTCTCAAGAAGCTTGCCACGTCATAGTAGGGACTCAATCAATGTTTGTTGAGCTAAATTCTAGAGTTCAACAAAAATTCTGAAGAACTGGTAATTCTTTTAAGTACTAAAGTGATGAGAGGGATCATTCCTCACGCTGCAAACATGTTATTCAGCAGCGGCTACACCTACACCCCTCACCAACACCCTAGGAAAAGGGATCCGAAGGTGATATGTTTTCCCAGACCTGAAGTTTTTACAAGTGATGTCGTAAACTAAATAGAAGTACTGATGCTACTGATACTGGAAAACAGAAAAGTGTGAAAGCTACAAAAGGACAAGGAAGGCAATGAAAGTAATGTGGTTATAAGGGAGAAAACAGCCAAGGGAAGCATGCCACTCACACATTTGACAGAGATTTGCCTTCTCCCTCCTAATCAGCACTCCTCCCCGATCAGCAGAAATCCTTTCCCACCTCTCATCTTAAGTAGGGAGATCTTTGGATCTTGGGTTCTCTTAAAAATTCCCATTGCTAGACGATTCATTTTAACAACTTAGAAAAAAACAGGTTTTAAAGTTTTGGTTACTCAAGAATTCTCTTAAAACTTCCTTACCGTCATATAATCAACTTCTTCAGGATGCTCAAAAGCAATAAATTCCTCAAGATTCAAACCAGGACCAGAATCTTGGTTCGCTTTCTCAAATCGCTTCTTGTCCTTTAAATGAAGCTTTGAAAATTAAACATTGAATTTATTTAAGGTCTCATCCACACAACATCATTACACATACTTTGAAAAATACATACTATGTGAAATCTGAAGTACATTCTCGTACATTATCTTCACATTGCCCTTTTGAAGGTAGGTTAGACAAATTAACAAACATTTATGAGAAGCAACTGAGACACAGACTCTAGAGTCAGAGACTCAGATCTGAATGCCAGCAATGCCACTTACCAGCTGTGGTAAGAGCACGCTGCTTAACCTCTCTGGTTTCCTCAGCTATAAAATCAGGATAAAAATCTCCATTAAGCAATTGGGATGAGAATCCCTCTCAAGCAATTAGTAAACCTTAGCATTTAAAAACTGTTACGTATTACTATTATTGATAGAAAACTGAAATTAAATGATTGAGAGAGATGTCAGAAATACAGCTGGTATGCTGAACTTTGATCCTCCCTGTTCTTCTACAGTACTACACATTATCTTCTTTAACAATCTCAACTTTTCCGAATGCCCCAAAAGCAATAAATTCAGACTATGTATTAATTCTTGATATATCATTTTCAAATAATTTCTGGTCCTTGGAATGACTTTTCAAAAATGTTAACAGATTTTAGAAAAATAGTCCTCTTATGAGAATACTTCTGGTATATGTATCTAATATTTGAAAGTCTATTGTTGGTAGGTCCTTTAGAGTGCTAATAATTACTCAGGTACAAACACATCAAAAGGTGAAACGGACCTATTTTGAGGTTAAGTAAACATACTTTTTTACTTTCTCACACCATCTTCCTTTTTTTCCTTTTGTAAAGTATGCACAAGTAGTAAATCAAGAAGCAGCTATTAGAGACAAGGCTGTTTTTAATGCATTTCTCAAAAGGAATTCTGTAATCAAAAACCTTGGAAGCCAATAGTGCTATATTGCTAATCTTGCATAAATTCTATTTTGAGAATTTATGGGAAAAACTTTCCTTTCTGTAAACTGTATGTATTAAACAGCGCATGAAAAAAAAAACACAATTTCAAATATTTTGGAAGTTTTTAATACATGTATCTCATTGTTGAAAATAAATGCTCTTTTCAGTTTTCTAGAATAGAGGTTAGGTAGCAGTCATTTACTGAAACACTAGTTCTTTTAAAATGACTGATTTACAGTGGAGAGGCTCACTTCTTCCCCCAAAGAGTTCATCTTTTAAACCATCCAGATCCCACTAGCCAGTTATTACTAAATCATGACAGAAAGAAAAAAAAAAAATAACAACAACCTTGTTTCCAAATAGCTGCTTTTAACTTAATGTTTCCTAATTTCACATAACTAGACCAAATAATTTACATTTGCTGTTCAGGGGCTTAACATGGGAAAAAGTAGACAAGAATTTGAGGTACTTTGTTGAGTCAATCAAGTTCTTTTTGAATAAACTACTATTCAAAATACCAAGTGCTTAGATTTCCTTATGAAAGAACCCTTCAGTTTGGAGCAAAAAGGTCCATGTTTCAACAGCGGGAGCTGAATTTGGCCAAATTTGCCTATGGAAAGAAAGGATCTCTTTCAACAAGCTCAGATTGTTTTTTAAAAAATTAAGGAAAGTAGTTTTCTTGTTCATATTTCTCAGATTTTTAAAATCAAATGAAATAATGAGATTTTAAAAAACAGTTTTATTCATGGTTATTTGAAGAAAACAATTTAAGAGCAACTCAAATTAAAGAAGCCAATACACAGGAAGATTGTTTTTCCAAAGTGGCAAAAGATTACAACAAAAAAGGCTGTCAGCTTCATAAAACCTCAACAGTCTTCTGTGTAAAAACACTGTATTTTAGTGGAGAGTAGAAAGTGCTACATACAGTTAGTAAAAAGGTAGAAATGACCATAATCATTTATTTTTATATTGTCACAGAAACTTGTGAAGAACAAAACTGCCATCTTTTGGTAGACTAATGATTTTACACGAGGAAATATATAACCTGTGATGCCAGAACAAAAGTCTAGGTCTTAAAAATTCTGATCAGCCACGTGCCAGATTCTATCTTACATAAATAAATATTGCTTGTACATGCACATTCAGCAGCTGGCTTTAAAAGTTAGACCAATTGAACTTTTGCCAGGTAGATGCCCAAACTTTAATTATCCTGCCTAAAAGTGCTGACTATTATTGTTCACCATAACGTAAAGAAATGCTTTTTCAAGCATTTTACAGCCTTAGAGGGCCATTATTACAGGTTATCTCTATTCTCTACATGGAAAGTTACTAAAAATAAGATAAAATTCAGGCATCAAATTGATTTTTGTTTAATAGGCTTCCATATAGAAAAATTTTATTTTATTTAGATATGCAATTACTTTTGATGATTAGTTATGGTATAATGTTAAGTCTGTAACTTTGAGTAAGACTGATTCATTCTTCATCCTTGTTGATTTTTATTTTGAAGAATAATACATACGTTTCTGAGTTCATCTTTATAATCCATATCCACTTTGAGGGGGTTATATATAACAAATTCTAATAAAGTATTATCAATGGAACTTCATATAGAGACATGAAGAGAGAGACATGAGATAACACCTGGTGCAGAGATATTCCTGGGTTGTCAAAGAATAACCAGTAGGACTTCCATTGAGAAGTGTTCATTTTAGGGATCCATCAATTCCTTTACACTATTAAGATCTAATTCACTCTTAAAAAGTAGAGTCTTATAATCAAAATGTACTGAGTACCTTGGTGGCGAACCCATTATCAGAACCACACATTTTTTAAAAGAAAAACTGTTCTTAAGTAGATTATATTAATGAGTCATGTATCCCTTCAAAGTGAAGATTTTTTTCTCAACACCATCATCTATTACTAATCACCCTGTTCCAAGAATATAGACTCAAGAAACCACATATAAACATTTCTCATGTTTTGATGGAATAGTTATTAAATCTTTTGGGTGCCAAAAGAAAAAAAAAGACACAATTATAGTCTGATGCTGGTAAGATTTTAAAATATTGTATTTAACTTCTCTCTTGTTACCTAGCAGTTAAGTCATTATATCATTCCATGGTTTGGTTTTAGAGAAGTCTCAGAACTCAAACAATACTTTTAAGATTAATTGATTCCTATAGGATATCTAGGAGACAGGCAAATCCCAAATCTCATTATTGTTTGTTTCTTTTTTAGCATTAAGTAGTAAAAAGACTAATTTCCACTCTCTGTAGTCCACTGTAAGATGAAGACCCAAATAAAGAGGAAAAAAGGGAAAAGGAATCTTAACTAATCTAAAGCTGATATAGTTAACCAATTCTTCAATAATTTTTAAAAGCTAATTATGTATTAAATATAAACCTATGTGAATCACACATGCTTTCTTCAATAATATTCTTTTGTGGGGCACCTGGGTGGCTCAGTCGGTTAAGTGTCAAACTTCAGTTCAGGCCATGATCTCATGGTTCCTGAGTTCGAGCCCCACATCAGGCTCTGTGCTGACAGCTCAGAGCCTGGAGCCTGCTCCAGATTCTGTGTCTCCCTCTCTCCTGCCCCTCCCCCAATCATACTCTGTCTCTCTCTTAAAAATAAACATTAAAATAATATTCTTAACCGTCTGAGCCACCCAGGCACCCCTAAAATATTATTCTTTTGTTTACTGTTTATATTCTGTTGACCTACCCAACTGCTACTATTTATTGCTATCTCTCCATACTATTATTATCCTCATTTTTTGAGATGAGGAAACTGAGGCATAGGGAGGTTTAATAGCTTACCCAAAGCTGCACAATTGTTAAGCTGTACAGCTGGATGTGAAGCCAGGCAGACTGGCTCCAAGGCTGAAGCCCTTAACCTCTACACTGGTGGCATACACATAGCATAATCATTAGCAGAAAAAACAATCCACTTTGAGTTAGTGATGGCCTATAGAGCTCAAGTGGCCAATATGATTCTGAAATAAATAGAATGTATAATGATAAATATGGCCACAACAAAACCTAAAAAGTAGACACCATAATGGAATATTAAAGAATGGAAGAGGCTCAAATGTTATACAAGTATCCTTGACTAATATTTTGGGTTGTAATAATTTGCAACAAGGTGTTTAGTTTAATTGAATCAGTTACTTTGTTTATTCATTTATTTAAAAAAAAAATTTTTTTTTAACATTTATTTATTTTTGAGACAGAGAGAGACAGAGCATGAATGGGGGAGGGTCAGAGAGAGAGGGAGACACAGAATCCGAAACAGGCTCCAGGCTCTGAGCGGTCAGCACAGAGCCCGTTGCGGGGCTTGAACCCATGGACCGGACCGTGAGATCATGACCTGAGCTGAAGTCAGACGCTTAACGGACTGAGCCACCCAGGCACCCCTCATTTATTTTTTAAATAGGCTCCATGCTGGGTCCCTAACACAGGACTTGAACTCAGGACTCTGAGATGAAGAGTTGGACACTTAACTGACTGAGTCACCCAGGTGCCCCTGGGTTTATTTTTTCCACATAGAAAAAACTATTCAAAAAAAGTCTTTAGAGTTACCTTTGAAATATAAAAGTTCATATTGAAATAGCAATTTCTTAAGCTTATTTTCCTTTGTGTTAAGAAGTTCGTACAAATTAATAATTAAAAGTTCTTATTAACTCCTAAATAAAAATTGTCTTCCTCACCTCTGTTTAAGAAGCATTAGAACCTGTGTGGCTCAGTCAGTTAAGTGACCGATTCTTGCTTTTGGCTCATGTCATGATCTTACGGTTTGTGAGTTCCAGCCCTGAGTCGGGCTCTAAAGCTGGCAGCATGGAGCCTGCTTGGGATTCTCTCTCTCTCCCTCTCTCTCTGCTCCTCCCTGCTCACGCTATCTCTGTCTCTCTCAAAATAAATAAACTTAAAATTAAAAAAAATACTTTTTTAAAAAAAGCATTAGAACAAGACATATTTTAATTATGACAAATTAAACCATGAGAATCAACAAAACTTATAGTGACACTGAATCTTCAAAAATGAGTTACTTTAAATGGTACAGCCTCTATGGAAGACCATATGGCAGTTCTTCAAAAAATTAAAAATATAAGTACTACACAATCCAGCAATTCCATTTCAGGGTGTATATCCCAAAGAATTAAAAGCAGGATCTCAAAGAGGTATTTGTACACCCATGCTCATAGCAACATTATTCACAAGAGCCGAAAAGTTGAAGCAACCCAAGTGTCCATGGATAAACAAAGTGTGGTATATACACACAATATATCCATGGATATACATGTGGTACATACATACGATAGAGTATCATTCAGTCTTAAAAAGGAAATTCTTACACATACTACAACATTATGAGGACATGATGTTAAGTGAAGTAAGCCACTCACAAAAAGACAAAAATATGTATGATTCCACTTATATGAGGTTCCTAGAATAATCAAATTCAAAGACAGAAAATACAATGGTGACTGCCAGGGACCCAGGGGAGGAGGAATGGGGAGTTGTTGTTTTATGGGTTTAGAATTTCAGCTTTGCAAGGTGAAAAGAGTTCTGGAGATTGGTTGTATTAACAATGTGAATGTACTTAACACTACTGAACTGAACACTTAAAAATGGTTAAAATGGGGGTGGCTGGGTGGCTCAGTCAGTTAAGCATCTGGCTTCAGTTCAGGTCATGATCTCACGGTTCATGAGTTCAAGTCCCGCATCAGGCTCTCTGCTGTCAGTGCAGAGCCTGCTTCAGATCCTCTGTCCCCGTCTCTCTGCCCCTCCCCTGCTCATGCTCTCTCAAAAATAAAAATAAACATTTAAAAAATTTTTAAAAAATGGTAAATTTTAAGTGTATTTTATTACAATTAATTTTTTCAAATAGTTATTTTATATAAAACTATCTGTTTACAAATGGGAATGGGCCTCTAGTCTTAGTCAATATGATATAAAACTGTTCAATAATAACAAAAAATAAAATACTGAGGTACATATTCAAAATACACTAAAAAGCAACTGTAGCAATGAGGACAAATGATGCAGCTGGGAAAAAAAAAATGCAAGGATAATTTAGGTAGTCCGGAATAAGAGTCCTGAATCCGGTGAGAAAGGAAGCCATCAAAATGACCACTGAAGTGGAACAGGTGATTGCCCAGAGGACAAGGCAATCCCAGTCTATAACCTCAGAACCTCTTGTGCTCATTCATGCAGGAAGGGAAAGTGAACTGATAGATCAAAAGGAACAGCCCATGCACGCATACTCACCTGCCGAAAAGACTCCTCTTCTGCATCATCCAGAGCAGTGTTCTCATCAAAGTCAATCACACGATCATACATCTGAATGTTGTATTCATCCCATGACACGCTACCGTCACCGTTTTTGTCATATTCAACAAACTGTTGTTTTGCTTCTTGCATAGCATAATGTTTGAAAGACATCTGAATCCACGAACTGAGTTCACCTGTGAGAATTTCCCAGAACACAATGAATGTTGACGGTAATTCTGGTATTTACAGAAGTGAACGTTTCTAAACTTTATCTAAAAGAAAAAAATCCTGAGTATTTTCAAATACTGAGAGAGAATTAGCCTAGTTGTATTCAATAGAAATAGGAGTAGAAGGTGGTGAGAGCAGTTTGGAATCTAAGAATATAATATTATGTGATCCAAATAGAATGCAAACTCTGAGTACAGAGTTTGGGTATGTTTTGTTCATTAAGGTACTCTAAATGCCTAGAAAGTGCCTGGCTCAATAAGTTATTTGTTAAATGAATTACCAATTAGCCAAAATAGTATTTGACTTTTAAAAATTATCCACAAAATTGCAGATGACCTTTGCTAACTATCACAGATCTCTTGGGAAGTACAAATATGTTAGTAACTACCTATTTATTTTAATATGCATTAGAAATAAATTTTTCATTTATGAAAGTAACATAAAGTTTCCCTTTAAAATAAATTTCATGTTGAGTTGAATCAAAACCATATTAAGGAAGTAACAGATGGCAAGTAGCTATGGTCTAAATTGTGAAAATGTATTCAAGTGACTGATGTTTGAGAAACACTATTACAGTATATGTCCTTCAACCATGTCATAAAACTTCTGGGTGAAATTTTAACAAAAGTTATGGGTAGCATTTAGGATTTAAGCCCTCTTGCAACAGCTCTCTGTCTTATCTTGGTACCTGAAGACATGGAAGAAAGTTTCTAATCTCTAATGTCCACATTCAGATCAACTTTAAAAAAATCTATTCAGAGATATTTACTCTATTGCATTATAGAAAAAAGGTGGTGGGGGAAGAACATGAATATTTGCCAGGACAGCAGGAGTACACCATTTGGTTTAAAAGTGATATACCATTTGGTTTAGAGTGGTACTCCTCTACTGGTTTGGGGGAGGTCAAGTGGATAGAAAAGTGAAGACACTTTGTCTCTCCTGAAACTCTAAATTAGGGCAGAATAATTCAGTACATGGTAACCATGTATTGAACAATTATTATATATCAGGTCCTCTACATATGTTGTCTCTAATCTTCAAAGCAAGGCAATTCTAATCACTGTCCATTTCCGTTTCTAATCTAATTTATTTTACAGTTCAAGAAATTGCCATTTGGAATTGAGGACTCACAGCCAGTAAGCAGAATCCAGATTCAAACCTATGTCTGTTTCTAAAGCCCAAAATCCTTCCACAGAATTTCGGGCTCTCAAGAACCTGAGTCCAGTCCTACCTCTTACAGTGCAAATTAGCAAACTTCTCTGAAGGGTCCTTCAAGTACAATGAGGGTTTCTTCTGGTTTATTTAAAGAGATCATCATGACATAATAGAATACAGATTGGAAAAGGGACCAGAAACATGGGTTCACACTTGAGCTCTGCCATAAGGGGTAAGTTTACTCACCCAAGTTTTTGTTTTCTCATATGTAAAATGAAGATTTGAACTAAGTTCCTTTTGACTTTAAATTTAAAGTTTACTATTAAATATTTGAACATATCTAGGCCCTAATAGGTACCACAAAGTCTTCCAAATCAATTTTTTCTGTGTGCTTGCTAGTATAACCAAAGATAGACCTATTTTTAGTGGACAACTAGAGTCAAAGCTTTGTTTTTATTTGAAGTAGAGAACCCAAAACCTTAATATTTCTGAGGGCACCAATTTTACTGACAACACATCTTAAATTTACCAATTATTTTGTACTTCTCTGTCCAGCAATTTTCTTTATGATTGACTTCAGACGATGAGAAGCATTTAAATAAGAGTTATAGCAAAATATGGGATGCCTGGGTGGCTCAGTCGGTTAAGCATTCAACCTTTGGTTTCTGCTCAGGTGATGATCTCACAGTTTGTGAGTTTGAGGTCCACATAGGGCTCTGCACTGACAGCACAGAGCCTGCTTGGGATTATCTCTCTCCCTCTCTCTTCCCCTCTCATGCTCTCTTTCTCTCTAAATAAATAAATAAGCTTAAAAAAAAAAAAAGAGTTATAACAAAATATCTCCTGAATTTTTTTGGATGAAAAAGAGTTATAACAAAATATCTCCTGAATTTTTTTGGATGATCGACTTAGAAAGTTGAGAGGGTTTACCACTTGAATTAAGCAATGAAGAGAAACAGTTGCACAGCAATTTAATATTCTTTTAATAATCTGTGTGTTTCATTTCTGACTGGAGAACCTACCTGAGAGCAAATTTTTTAAAGTAAACTCTACCAACTGAGCCAGCCAGGTACTCCTCATAAAAAAAAAAAAAAAAAAAAAAAAAAAAAAAAATTAATGTTTATTTATCTTTGAAAGAGAGAAACAGAGCGTAAGTGGGGGTGGGACAGTGAGAGAAGAAGACACAGAAACCAAAGCAGGCTCCAGGCTCTGAGCTGTCAGCACAGAGCCCAATGTGGGGCTTGAACCCATGAACCATAACATGATGACCTAAGCCGAAACTGGATGCTTAACCAGGTGCCCCTCAGATTTTTTTTTAAGTGAAGGATATTAAAAACTGAATTAAGAGCAAGAAATCTGGATTCTAATCCTGGCCACTCGTTTAAGAAAGGCACTTACCCCTCTGGACTTCAGTTTCTTCAGCTCTACAAAGAGAGGTGGACAAGATGATTCTAAGGCCCCTACCAGGTGTAGTTAGTTGTAATAAACATAATTTACATGCAACAGGTCTTTTTCTACTTATGAAAAAGAAGCAAATTCTTAAATTGCTAATGAAGCATATATCAAAAGAGCAATACAGCATGTAACACCATAAGGTTTTTGACATATTTCTCTAAAAGTCATATTGTTGACATTGATAAAAGTCATATGAGAAACAGGGTGTTTGCTCAATGTATGATTTACACATACCGTGTAGCGTCCACGATGTTTATATATTACCGGAGAGCACTGATTTTTACTTGGAACCCATGCCTAAAGATTTCCAGATAAAACCTACTCAACATGTTCCCCCCACCCCACCCCCGTCACAGTACCTCTCATTTGTTGCAACACTAGCAATCTACACTCAACAGATAGACCTGCTTAATAAAATGTTTATATTTCTATCTCCTACAAAGGGATTTCTCCCTAACATTGTTAGTTGTGTAGGACGTCCTTACTTTCGGTGAGGAAGCCATCTGAGTCCAAGTCAATTTTCTTTATGATTGACTTCAGTCTTTTGTGTTGCTCTTCAGGGGTAAGTTTAACATACTCATCGACTTCTTCCTTTGGGGGGGGTAAGCAATACACAGGGGGGTAAAGCATTACCATCAGTGCGGTAAAATGGTGGAAAAAATAAGGCTACCAGAAGCCTCTCCTGTCCAGGGTTTTGGGGCGACCCACACTTGCTCTCCAAGGCCCCCACCTCCTACACACCTTCAGTGATCCTGCCCCGTGTCGGAAGGGTGAAAGGGTCCCGGCTCCCGGGCCGCTCTATTTCCTCAGGCTCAGAGGCCTCGGGGTCCCCCTGAGAGTGAGAGGCGCCCCGCCCGGACCCCATTGTCAGGCAGCCCGGGCCAGGCCTCGTCTGGCCGCCCCTCTTTGTCCCGGGACAAAGCCCGCCGCAGCCGCGGTGCGAGGCCCGGCCCTCCCAGCCCCCGGCCTGGCCACCTCACCTGGCCGCCCAACAGAGCCTCACGGTCGTATTCGCTGCGGTGCTCGCCCTGCGGGTAGTGCAGCTCCTCGGCGTCCCCGGCGCCGGCTGTCGCGGCACACAGCAACAGCAGCCCCAGCGCCGCGGGCCTCGGGCCCAGCTGCATCGCGCCGACCCGCCGCGGACACAGAGAGGCGAGGAAGGAGACCGGCGGGGGCTCAGGCCCGCGGCGGCGCTTCGCGGGCTGCTGCGGACCGGCGGTGCGGCGTATGTGGGGAGGAAGGAAGGAGACGCGGAGGGGGCGGTGGCCGTCTTTCCTCGGGCCGTAGGCGGCTGAGGCCTGAGCGACTACTGCGGTGTTGGGGCTGGCCAGCCCAAGGCCTAAATGGCCCCGGCGGAGGGGCGGGGCGCCAGGCCGCGCCGCTGATTGGGCCGTCCGGCGCTGGGGGAGGGCCGCGGCGATGTGGCGGTCTGCTGCCGGTCCGAAAGCTCCACAGCGCTAGCGGTGGCTGCCGGGAGGGGAGACCCCCGCGGGCGCCTTCGTCTGCGCCAAGAAACCCTCAGAAAGCACGACCCCACCTTACTCCCTCCCTGTCTTTTCCCGTCAGTCTTGTTAATGGCAGAAATTCCTCACTCCATGTGTCCATCCGCCCTAGAGAAAAGCTGGAGATTTGGATCAAAAAAATATGGTACCTAGAAAAATGTTTATCTTGAGGAACCAACCAACAGTATGCATTTCCCAGTCTTCAAGTGTATGTCTACTTATTTATTTCACCAGAGCAGGAAGAACAAACCCAGCTGCTGAAGTCAGGTATTTGTAGCTGATGCTCAATTTCGTGACTTACAGGTTCTGTGACCATGGCAAAGTTCCTTGGCCCTTGAAAACTTGTTTGCTTACTTATAAAATGGACGTCAATTGACCTTAAAGAGTTGTGAAGATTATATTAAATAAAATAATGCGTTTAGAACAGTAGCTGCAGCATATGGTAAAGTGTTCAATAAATGTGAGCTTACATCCATGTGGGTGAAAAAGTAGATGAATGGACAGGTGGCATAGCTTAGAAAGTACCTAGGAAAACCTTGATGAATAGAATGCATGTACTCGTAGCTTCTATTCCATGTGTGTCTACAGGTCTATGTAATTTCTGTACCTCATCCACACTAAACACAAAAAAAAGTTGTAGGCTGCAGCTTGAGCCCTTTTCTTTCATTGACTGCTCCACTTAGGATCAGGCCTTTTCACACGGAAGAAAAGGCTTTCTGGGTTCTCTTTCACTTCCCACAGTTTCTATTTGGATTGGGAGTAAGAATCCTGTTCCAAACTGAAAAACTGAGTGGGCACAAATCAGACAAATTTCCTGGGTCAAGATGGAATTTTATTGTTTTTAGTCAGAGACCATTGAAAGGTTTACAGAGTAGACTAAGTTCAAATGGGATCTTTTCAGCGTTATAAGGAGCAATGCAAAATAAAGTTTTAAGTTTCAGAGTCTAAGTGTAGGCTCTAGAGTTGATTTCTCTAAAACAAACAGAAAAGAAGGAAAAAACTTTTATCACCAAGCCATTTTAATTTTAACTTCAGCTCTGGGTTTTCAGGCAGTCTGTGAAAAAAAGAGACACAAATGTCTCTAACTCAGCTTTGTACCTATTGTTCTCCAGTAAGTGCAAGGATAAACTTTGACTAGCTTCTGATGTGATCCCAATTACAAAGGTTAGGATAAAAGGTATTATAGAAGTTCTTCCGGTCTCAAGGGCTCTACAGGTGGGGGTTTTGGGGCAAAGGGAATCTAACGATATCTAAAGAGGCAGTGGTGAACAGACAAATGTCTGAGCATCAGAACACTTGGGTTCTGTCTTCCCTCAGCCCCTAAGCAGGCTGCTTTTCCTCCTTGTGCCTATTTTTTTCCTCTGTTGCAAAAGGATTGGGTTAGCTCTGAGGATCTTAATTTGAGAATTTAGGGCTGCTAAGGGTTCCTAAATGGTGTGATAATCTCAAAATCTCATGCAAAATTGTGTGCATATGTACATTTCTGGGGAGGAGGTCTATAGTTTTGCTTTCATCAGAGTCTCAAAAAGATCCATGGTAGCAACACTTGTAGAAGTTTCTAAACAACTCTTCATCTCTTAAATGCACAATTTTATGATCTTGGCAGTCAGAATTGTTAGGGGGCAGATTACAGTAACGACCTGTGCTTAAGAGAGGCAAGATTGATGCGTTGTCGTTATTTGTAATTAATCCATTTTATTCAGGGAAAAATAAGTATCTAAAATAAGCAGCCTGTTCATAAAAAAAAAAAAAAAAGGCATTATGAGAATCTGGAGATCAACTTTTTTGACCTATAAAAGTCATAGCACGTAGAAAATTTGTTTTTATTTGTATTCGAAGTATAATTTATATATAGTACAGTGCACAAATCTTATGTGTACAGCTCAATGAACTTTTAGATATATATACACCTTTGAAACCTGCCTGGCACCCCAAAAAACTCCTTCCTGCTCCCTAGATATCATCTCTGCTAAATGTAGTTACTATTCTGACCTCTCTCATCATAGATAAGTTTTGGCTATTCTCATCATAGATAAGTTTTGGCTATAAAGATGACATCATATAGCATTAAAAATTACTAATCATATGCCCTTCTGCCCTGCTGGAAAGCAGTATGGTGCCATGGAAAGAACACAGACAATCTTGGAATCACACATACAGAGTTTGAATCTTCAGTCTCCATAGCTTACTCCCTATGTAACCTTGAACAAATGGCTTAATCTTGTTTTTGACCCTGTAGAAAAATGGAATAATATAAAACTGATAAGTTTTGTGTGATAAGTATATTAAATAATCTATATATCTGATCCATAGAAGAAGCTTAAGTTTTTTACTTTCCTTTCTTTTTCCCTAGAGAATTCCTACTCAGCCTTCCAGACCCAACACAAGTGTTTCCTAAATGAGGCCTTTTCCAACTCCCTGACAACTAAAATTTTTAATCTCTTAGGTCTCTCTGTTTCCTCATTGTCCCAACATTGTACATATGTTCTTTGGTACAGCATTTAGCACAATCTACTGTGACTATTTGTTGACACTCCTACAAGAACATGGGAGCCTTGAGGTCAGGAAATGTGTGATTGTGCCTGTATTTCACTAGTGTCCCTACTAGTAAGAGGAGCTCAATAAATTTTTGTGGAATGAATGAATTCTGCTGTAGTGACATTCTTTTAGAAGTATGGAGATAGGAGAGTTAGAAGGGGACATTTATAGATTTCTTCTTGAGTTGGGTAAAATGTGTGTTATGATGACAGTGGCTTACAAAACAAAGCAATTCTTAACATACATAGTGTGGGCATTTGTGTTATAAGCCAAGGTCCATGGAAATGAATGATTTTTGGCACAATAAACAACTTAAGTGGAAAAGCCAACAAATTCCATGAATTTGTAGCTTTTCCAAAGTTGGAAAACACAGGACAAAAGAACAGACTATAGGGCAGTGAATGAAGGAACAACTTAGACTGAATGATCACACAATTACAGGGATTTTGCCGGTTGTTAATCTTTTATTAGTCTTTTGAGGAGAGGAGATGTGAAAATTCCAGGGTCACAGTAGAGTCCTAGAAGGTGACAGAAAATATGAAGGTGGGTAGGAGTGTTATACTACTTAGAAAATATTTTCATTTCCAAGTGTGTAAGTAGTCATAAAATCTTAATAATCTATATAATTCCAAAAAATTCAATGTTATTGTTTCTTGCTGAATGAAAGTTCCTTAAATTAAACATGAATTTGTCCCAATGATCAAATGTAATGACAGCTCTGTCCTCAAATAAAAGGCATCCTCTATATCCGGCAATTCACATTTATGGCCCCAGGCCAGTTACACCCATCTCTGGCTCTAAAGGCAGCCCAAGTGGACAGATACTAGTCAGATTCCTTCCCTGATTTGTTCCCTAAATCCATAGGGTAAATGCATATCTTGGTTGACCTGGCATAATTGTTAATCATGTCCCCTTTCACTCTCAAAAGTTCCAGAATGGGGTGATAAATTATAATGTCACCGTACCTTTGGGCCCCACACTCAAACTGTCCAGCCCCCTCTCAGTACCCCTCCCCAAGTCCCAGTCTTTATTAAGCCTCAGAACCCTTTCCCACACTCTATTCCTCAGGTTCTCAACAATAGGTCCTTGAAGGCTTAGTCAAACACAGTGGCAGTAAAAACAATGAGTACAAAGAAGGAAGGGATGAAACTTAGCTGAAGAAGGCAGTGAGACAAGGAACCAGAAGAGTAAGATTGTGGACTAAAACAGGAGTTTTAATGAATTATAATGGAATTCATTTTCTTTAGGCATTACTAAACCAGCTCTGAAGACAATTTTGTCAGAGGAAATCCAAAACTGATATGAGCAGAGTGGCTTCTCTGAAAGACAGTACTTCCTGAATGTATAAGTTTTGGGTGATTATAGGATGAAAACTCAGGATTGCTTTATAGTCACACCATGCATGCAAGCCCTACATGTTCTCAGATCCAACCAACAAAGAGAAAATACAGTTGCTATGATTGCAGCTCCATCACAAGATGGTGTTCTGGGACTTGTGAATGATTTGGGCTTCAGTTTTTTGGATTCAAGATCAAACTCAGGTCTGTGGGCCTTTGAGGTTGGTTTCTGTTTAAAAAAAAAAGTCTTGTACTGCAATGTAGTGCAGAAACAAAGGATATATATAATGCATGCTTGTTTATTTTAGGAAAGTCAGTATATACAAATAAGCAAAAAAAAAATGATCACAAATCACATTCTTAAAAATAACTGCTATTAACATTGGTGTTTAACTTTCGAGAGTTTTTCTGTATGTGTTATACATATTTTTGAAGGCAGAGATGCTTTATGCAAAACTAAGATACAAAGGAAGGTACTACTATCAATGAAATAGCTTGAAGAAACAGAGGAGCATAGCCTAGAATGTCCTACAAGGTCTGGGGACAAGGTAAAAATCCTCACCAAATATCTGCATTCCATCTCAGGAATTTCTTTGTGTCAGTTCTCTGTAATGAACTTTTGCCTGATATGCTTTTCCTTATTTTCTCCCTTTCTTGTTGCATGTCTTCACCTCCTACCACAAATGCTGCTTGGCCTAGATCCATCTCACCTCTATGAACATATGCTTTGGAATTGAGTATAACAAACTATACCTTTGAATCTCCTCCAAAATATGGCTCCTGGTCTCTATCCTTACATTTTACTCATAATACCCAAAGTGAAAGGTATCTCTCATGCCCTCTCTCCCCAGCACTCAGTAGGAGAGTGGAGTTGGAATACAAGGGGAAAAGACAGACATGATTGTATCTGTTATTTATTCTGTTACAGAGGCCAGTTCTTGGACTCCTATTCCCCATGTCTTCTTCTAAAGAGTTCCCCCACCTGGTGCCTTGGGGCAAAAATAATCTGTGTTCTGAAGTTGTTGATTGCAATTTTCTATGTGTATCAATTAGGTAACGTTCGTTCATTGCACAGTATGGATCTTTTATGACTCTACTGGTATTTTGCCTGCTTGTTTTATCAGTTACTGAGAGATAGGTTTCATAATCTCCTACTCTGGTTATTTCTCTACTTTTTTAAGTTTTGTCAATTTTTGTCATATATATTTGAAGCTATGTTAGTAAGGACCTACAGTTCTGGGGTGTCTGTGTGGCTCAGTTGGTTAAGCATCCAATTCTTGATTTCGTCTCAGGTCATGATCTCTTGGTTTGTGGGTTCAAGCCTTGCATCAGCTCTGTGCTGACAGTGCAGAGCCTGCTTGGGATTTTCTCTCTCTCTCTCTCTCTCTCTCTCCCTTTCTCTCAAAATAAATAAATAAATAAAAAGGACATACAACTACATGATTTTTATTATCTTTCTGGTAGACTGACATTTTGACATTATGAAATGTTATCTTTAGTTTTAAAGCTTTTTGTCATAAAGACTACCTTGTCTGATGTTAGTATAACTACATCAGGGTTCTTTTCATTACTGTTTGCAGGTATACATTTTTCTATACATTTACTTTTAGCCTCATTGTATCTTTATATTTAAGGTGTATTTCTTGAAACAGCAATGATTGAATATTTATATTTAGTTTTCAAAATTTTTGCCTTCTAATTTACTTATTTTTGATATAGTGACTGAGAGATTGGGTTTAAATCCATCATCTTACTATTTCTTTTCTACCTGTCTGATATGTTCTATGTTCCTTTTTCTTGCCTTTTTAAAATTCATTTTCTTTTCATTATTTTGTTTTTTCTCTTATTCATGTGCTAGTTACACATTGATTTACTGTTCCTTTAGTGTTTGTTATCAAAGAGATTATAACCTTGATCTTTGATTTCTGAAAATTTCTCTAATATAAGATAGGACTTTCACCACTCTCTGAATAGTGCAGGGATCTTAGAATCCTTTAATAACATTTACTACCCACCACATGCCTTAATGCTGTTGTTGTTATGTAGTATAATTCTTTCTACATGTTAGACTCTACAAGATGTTGTTGTTGTTGTTGTTGTTGTTGTTGTTGTTGTTGTTATTTCACAAATCAGAGGTGCCTGGGTGGCTCAGTTGGTTGAGCATCGGACTCTTGATTTCGGCTCAGGTCATGATCCTAGTGTTGTAGGATAGAGCCCCACAATCAAGCTCTGCTCTGAGCATGGAGCCTGCTTCAAATTTTCTCTTTCTCCTTCTGACCCTCTCCCCAACTTGCATGCATGATCTCTCTTCCTAAAATAAAAATAATTTTTTTTAAATCAACATTTATTTATTACCTACATATTTACCCTAGCAAGTCCCAGTAGGAGAGTCATAGTACAGACCACTTGGGTTCTATAGTAAAGCCATGAGGTCTATAGCAGAGAATTTTCTTTGAAAATAGAGTTAAACTCTATTTTAACCATTTGAAAAGTATCTCTACGTATGCTATTGTGCCTTGGTAAAGAATGAACATCTGGCTATGATGATATTTTGTGAGGATGGTCTCTATCTTTCTTTATTCCTTCAACCAACAATCATTCTGTGGTTCTGGTTCCCCAGTCAGTACAATACATGGGTCGGGAACCAGAGAGTGGAAGTAGGAGCAGCTCCATTCACTGTCATTCTTAGAAACCCATTTGAAGAATTTAGGTTTTTTGTCTCCATAACTTTAGGTCTTATGGTTCTGTATATCCTGCTTTCTGGAAAGAGGATACCAATACCAGGAAACAAAGAATCCCACTGAACTTAATACTATGACTGCCTCCTTACTACTTTGGGTTCTTTGTGCCAGTAGAAAGGAGTTATAACCTTGTGAAGGAAATCATGAGGAGACAGGTCTGCTGCTGCACAGTGGGGATAGGCAGAAATGTTTGGCACTTGGGTGATCCACTAAAGAGTCTCTTCGTACTCATGGCAATTTTAACTATAAATGGAACTATTCCTAATAAGGGCATGGTAATCGGGAGCTCAGGCTCCCCAGAGATGAGGATTGGGTCACCTCACGAAACAAACCATGTAGACCAGCAGAAGTACTACCTGCGGATGAGGAGAATCTAGATTGGATGGTAGAGGAGAAAGATGATGAATATCATCGATGGCCTTGGGTCCCGCTACAGAGGAGAGACTGTAGCTCATCTCACAAAGACTCCTTTCTTCTATTTTGCCAGAAATTGTAATTCACCAGAATCCTTGAGAAAGACATGACAGAGTAGAGTGAACCCAATGTGTAAAGCACTCGGATCTGAACGGTACAAGAGGTAGCCTTTGCAGATATCGTTGATGCTCTGCCCAGATCTTCTGAGATCCCTTTTCCCAGTTTGGTTGGGTAGTATCCACTACCCAGCAGCCATAGGTACTTGAAGTAATGCGCCATACCTGCAACTTTCTCTGGAGGATTTCCCTTGTATATTTAAATCCTCTGGGGCTGGAGGTTCCTGGAGTTTGACCAACCTCCCATTTCATAAACTGTGACAAATAATTGATTGGGGGCAAGGGTACAAAAATTCTACTCCCTTGTTTCAAAGCAAGACAAGATCTTTGTGCACTTTATACTTCCCCAGCTTCTTGTAGGATGAGGTTGAAACTAGATTTCACTTGGAATCCCATTATTCCATAGTTCCTTGCCTATCCTGCTTTCCTCCCCCACTTCTCTGTCTCTTCTGAGTGCATTCTCAATAAATTACATGCAAACAAATACCTATTTCAAGGAAGCTTACTTAAAATTTCTCCCAAATAAACTACCTGCACCCAATTCTTTCTCCAATGTAAGAAAGTAGTCATTTATCCAATTGATATTTAATACCTGGGAAGACCATATGACCCTAAGTTATTATAGGAAACAACACCTGGACTTCAACTGTTATAAAAACCATTAAACTTGAATCACAGTATATATTGGCATGCATAACTATATTTATACTTTTAAGGCATTTTAACTCACTTTCTATATGAAAGATTATGTGCGTTTGTAGAAACCTCATTAACAATGAAATATGAAAAACTTCAAGATGTGAAATTAGTTTCAAGGGTATAAATTACAGTAACAAGAAAATCCATTTATAGGGAGAACTTTTAGCTTTTAGAGTGGCCTCAGATTAGGTTGAATTTCCTGTCATCTTAGATTTTCAAACACAAGCTGGATGATCACATGGTGAAAACAAAATAAAGGGCTCATCAAGCATCAGAAGCATTGTATTGGTAGCTAGTTGATGCAGATGATCTATAGTTATGATCTATATTCAGGAACTTAAATATAGTATTTTGAACCCTCTGTTGGAGAAGGATTCAACTGAGAAATTATTATTTCCAATTATTTACTTTTTCTGTTTTTTTTTTAAATTTTGCTTTCTGATACCTAGTACTAAATCCATCATTTGTTTTGTACACTTTTTGCTTTAACCAAATATCATCTTTATAGTAATTACTATTAACTAAAAACATAACCAACACACCAGCCTATGTGATCTTTCAATGAATTGTGTTGGGCAGTGACCATGACTGGAGGTATGGACTGAAAACCATCAGCTTTCTATACCTGTAGATGGCTGAAAACCAGATTTAAATTTCAGTTGTTGAATTTAAGCACTTATTGAATCCATAGCCTTTCTCTCATGTGAAAATTAAAGCATCAATTAGGAAGTAGGGTGCTTAGAATTGAAGTGGGATATATGGTAGTCTTTGGATGATTGCTGTCTGATGGTACCATTCAATATCCCTGCCCACCATGCCTTAGACCATACCATCATCCATAGCCCTTAAATATCTTATACACCTTCATGGTATCCCATGTAATATTGCTTCTGGCAAAGAAAACACACTTTATGATGAAAGAGTTAAGGCAATGAACTGATATCTATGGGATTTGCTGGTCTTATCATTTATTCCATCACCCAGAAACAAATGGTCTTATAGATGGCCTATTGAAAACTAAAATAATGCTGGCCAGAAGATTTTCCAAGGTTAAGGTGCTACTTTTCAAGGTGTCCTCTAAGTCAGCAGTCAAGATATAGTCTTATTTTCTTTTTCCATTGTAAAAGTATAGGTTCCAAGATGGAAGTGAGAAGTATACCTTTTTTTTAAAGTTTATTTATTTATTAAATTTTTTTAATGTTTATTTATTTTTGAGAGTGAGAGTGAGAGAGAAAGAGAGAGAGCACAAGTTGAGGAGGGCTAGAGAGAGAGGGAGACACAGAACCTGAAGCAAGCTCCAGGCTCTGGTTGTCATTACAGAGCCCGATGCGGGGCTCGAACCCACAAATCGTGAGATCATGACCTGAGCTGAAGTCAGACGCTTAACCTGCTGAGCCACCCAGGTGCCCCTAAGTTTATATATTTATTTTGAGAGAGAGAAAGAGAGTGAGCAAGAGAGAGAGCATGCACTTGAGCAGGAGGGGCAGAGAGAAAGGGAGACAGAGAATCCCAAGCAAGCTCCACTCAGTGCAGAGCCCAAGTGGGGCTCAATCGCACCAACCACGAGATCATGACCCAATCTGAAATCAAGAGTCAGATGTTCAACCAACTGAGCCACCCAAGCACCCTGGAAGTGTATCTTTCATACATAACGCAAATTAGAAAAAATTTTGGTTTTCTTTCCATGATCCTTGATGGGCTAGTTTAGAGGTTTTGGTATGCATGAGAGAAATGCTTCTGCCAGAGGCAGGTCCAATTCAGGTCCTCTGAATTGGAAATTAAGACTGCCACCTGGGTGCTTGAAGTTCTTTCTATCACTAGAAAAACAGTTCAAAAAAGGTACTGACTCGGGTGATTGATCGTCCCTATCAAGAAGAGATAGTGTTGGGGCGCCTGGGTGGCTCAGTCGGTTGGGTGTCCGACTTCGGCTCAGGTCATGATCTCGCAGTCCGTGAGTTCGAGCCCCGCGTCGGGCTCTGTGCTGACAATTCAGAGCCTGGAGCCTGTTTCAGATTCTGTGTCTCCCTCTCTCTCTGACCCTCCCCCATTCATGCTCTGTCTCTCTCTCTCTCTGTCTCAAAAATAAATAAACGTTAAAAAAAATAAAAAAAAAGAAGAGATAGTGTCACTGATAAGTGGCAGGGGCTTAACAGACTACAGTTGGGACTCACAGATCTCCTTGGGGTCACCCTTATTACTGCCATGTCCAGTGGTAAAGTAAATGGAAGACTCCAACAATCTTAAGTGGGCAAGGCTAGCAAAGGCTCAGATCCCTTGGGAATGAAGGTTTGGGTCATTCAAACAAGTAATGAAGCCTGACCAGCTGGAATTGTTGCTCTGGGCAAGAGAACATGAAATGAGTGGTGGAGGATAAAGGTTAGAAATATCAATTCCAGTCTTGTGACTATTTGCAGAAATAAAGCTTATAGAATCTGCCTAATTTTCTCACATGTTCTGCTCTGCATATACTTTAAACTAGTTTTATTTTCTTTTCCATCCCTTTCTTCCAGGGCATGCTGGTGGTGCTTAGCTTTACAAGTTCACTCATGGGTTACAGAATTCTGAGAGAGGATCTTGATGGGACTAGATGAGGACTGAATACCATACAGAGAGTCAAACTGTATTCAGCTACCAATGGGATTTGAGGTTATCATTCTTTTAGGGAGGGAGTGAGCACATTTTAATTTTTTCTTCTGCAGGATTAAATACAGGAAGAAGAGTTATGTTAATATTGGACAGGGGCAGCAAAGAAGTGAGCTCTAGTGAATATTGTCACTTTTTTTCCATCTAGCATGGATGATTGGATGATTGGATGATTTCGATGATTGGAGAATTCCCCACCTTAAATCTGCCTCTTACTCTAGAAGTTGAAAATGGCAAATATTTTCTTACCTTCCTTACAGTAAGGGTATGGGTGCATGATCTAGGACCCACCACTAACCAGACACAATCTTCCAATACTCTATATCAGGAGTAAGCCACAGGAGGACTGTGGGGAATTCTCAGCAGCATTACAGAAGGATCAAGTTCCTTGGGCAGAAGTAGTGCTTTCAATGACAAGTTTCGGGGTGTGAATTTGGGTATGTTTCTGGCTGGGTAGCACTGGGAAATTCTTGGAACAGCTCCTATGTCATGTTTTTTTTTGGTTTGCAAAACTTGATTTTTGTATAATTTCATACTTGTCAGCAAAATTGTAAGAATAGTTAAGGAGCCATATGCCCTTAGGACAGGGAGAAAGTGGGGGGTGGGGGTGGAAGAGAGCAAGCACTGGGAAGAATGGTAAAGGAAATGAAGCAAAGTGTAAACAATTGGTAAATTTAAATGAAAGGAATATGGGAGTTCCTTAACCATTTTTGCAACACACACACATACACACATGCACATATTTTCTCTGATCCATCTGAGAGTAAGTTGTAAACATAGCTCCATACCCCAAAATACTTCAGTGTATATTTCCTAAAAACATGAATATTCTTTTACATAACTACCATACATTTATCTAAATCAGAAAATGTAGGGGCACCTGGGTGGCTCAGTCGGTTAAGCGTCCAACTTTGGCTCAGGTCATGATCTCACGGTCCGTGAGTTCGAGCCCCGTGTCGGGCTCTGTGCTGACAGCTCAGAGCCTGGAGCCTGCTTCAGATTCTGTGTCTCCCTCTCTCTCTGACCCTCCCCCATTCATGCTCTGTCTCCCTCTGTCTCAAAAATAAATAAACATTAAAAAAAATGTTTAAATCGGAAAATGTAACATTGACATAACACTACTATCTAAAGTATAGTCCACATTCAAATTCCTGTATCAGTTAAACAAATTTATTTTCTGCTTAAATGAGTCAGTGTTAGCTTCTGTGAACTCTGATTAATTCAAAGTCTCAGAGAGCTATCACTTCCTCCCAGATATGTTCCTGGGCCCCAACTTTGGGTTAGATGACTCTCTTATGTACTCTTTATAATAGAGGGTACTCTACCTACCAGAGTATTTATAACACTATTCCTGATTATGTATCTGCCTCTCTAACCTGAATTAAGCCACTTAAAAGGGTAGCTATATCTCTTTTTCACTGGTCTTTCTTCACTGGCTAGCACAGTTTCTGAGATATGGTATATGCTCATAAATATTTGTTGAACAATTGGATCTGTACACTTTAGTGGCAACTCAAATTAAATATGTTCTTTTTAAAATTTTATATATTTTTAAATGTTTATTTTTGAGATAGTGAGAGCAAGTGGGGGAGGGGCAGAGAGAGAGGGGGAACAGTGGTTTGGAAAGAGGCTCTGTGCGGACAGCACAGCTGTGGTGTCAAACTTACAAACCACAAGATCATGACTTGGGCTGAACCGACTGAGCCACCTAGGCCCCCCTCAAATTAAATATATTCTAAGTTGAATTTGTCATATTCACTTTTTCAGTTGAAAGGTATATCTTTCATGGTTCAATGCAGAAATTAGAAACCATTCCATGTACTTTTTATAGGAAGAAACTTATTACAAGAAACTGATGCATATAAGGTCTAGGAGAGCAAGATCTAGGCTGGGCCACTGGAAATTATTCCCAGAAAAATACAGAACTGGACCATCAGCAACATTCTGAGGTCATCATTTGAATTATTCAAGACACACCTATATAGTTTTGGACCAGGGGTCTGGAAACTGTAATTAAGAAGCTGTTGCCTCTACCACCATGGATGACTTCACTGCCTCTTGGCACTCAGAAAGCTGGAAAATGGCTATGGGAATTCAGCTGCAGAAAAAAATTCACATTTTCACAAGTTTTCTTGATAGTATAAAGGGTAAAAAGGTGATTTTCAGCTTCATCTCACTTCTACTTGTCATATTTCATGAGTTTATCCCATTATCAGAAACTAATTCACATTCAGAAACCTGGTTGCAAAGGATTCTGAAAAAAGTAGTTTTCTGCTATCCAGGCTTTGCAATGAAGGAAGATAGCCCACAGAGATGGAGTTGATCCCCAGCATGCACCACAATGGTATCCCCATTCATGAAGTTGCCGAAGTTAGACACCAGTGTGCCCAGTGTGCAAACCTCCACTCCTTTCTGATACCAAGCTGCTCTTCTTGGATGGATGGAGGTGGTAGCACCTCTTCTCTGTGAGATTAAATTTAGAGGATTAAATTTAGTATTCTGAGGGAATGGAATGAAGTACACCTTGGTTGACTGCTCCAGAATCATTGATCCTCTGAGCAATTTTCTGCCCAAGAAAATGGCAGTCACATGACTAACTTGGACTTTCCTCCCTCTGGAGGTGGCAATAACAGGTTAATTCATTTTCCAGGTACCCTGTGACTTTTGGGGTCATGTAGTAGAAGGAAAGTGGAGAAACCAAAGCCCAGATTGGTGAGGAGATCTGGGTGACATTATGGAAAGAGCGAGGATTTTATAGTCAGGTGACCCTGGATTTGCCTCTTACTAAATATAACACCTAGAACAAGTTCCTTAGTTTCCCTATATCTTGATTTGTTTATCTTTAAAATACCTATCTCCTAGTGTTGTTGTGAGGATTAAATTAGATAATACACATAGAATGCAGGTATATAAAAGTACACAAAGAAAATGTTGGTTCCTTTATTGATTTCCTATGGCTACAGTGATAAATTATGATACCCTTAGTGGCTTAAAACAACATATATTTACTCTTTTACAGTTTTGGAGGTAGAAGTCTCAATTCAGTTTGACTGGGCTGAAATGAAGGTGTTGGGAGGGCCATACTCGCTCCAGAAGCTCCAGGGGAGAACTTGCTTTTACCACCTTCTAGATTGTTTGGAGAGAGCTGGAGATATGGAGGAAATATAGCCACTAATGGACATGTTGCCTGAGAAAAGAGTGAGAGAGCATAATACCCTGATTGTCCCTTCCTTCCACCTTTCAGTACTCTGTCAGGGCCTCTCACTGGCCAAATCTACCTGGAAGCCACTTGCCAAGGGATGCCAGGAAATGTAGTTCCCTGAGAGCAGAGCAGAGGAAGATCAGGTAACGGGCCAAGAGCAAAAGGCAAATAAGTGTCACAGTCCACATCATTAGCTATTCAAAATATTTACCTCCTTTATTACAGTTTCATGCTTCTTTCTAACAGGATGCAGCTGTGCTTCACACAAATGAAGATGCCCTCATCATCTCCTCAACCTGGGTGAGATAAGTCATCATTGCCATCTTAAAGTCCATCATCTGTAGGAAATTCAGTCTTTCCCAATAAACTGTGTTTCTTATAGTCTGGTAACATCTGAACTTATTGGCAAAGTTAATACCATTGACATTCTTTGTGTAAATTAGTAGGAAGAAGGAGAAAAAAAAGAAATGATTATATTAAAATATACATAACACAAATATGCATAGCTGTTAGTAATTTCTATAACTGGTCATAAGAGCAGAGTTGATATTTATCACTTCCTTCTTTCGCTATTCATTCCATGCTTCTGTTGTCCTTAGTTAGTGCTTGACTGTTTGTTGTTTTTACCTGGGTAGTGACCTAAACCTTCATTCTTGAAGGATCTGAATCCTACTGGTCTTGCCTTTATTGGGTTTTGCCTTTTTGGGGGATTTTCCTTTAAACTTTTCAATTGGAGATGGAAAAACAGAGGCACCCCATTGATTCCCCCTGGGTACCAGATAGGGTCCTCTTTGTCTTCATTGCTAATTGGACTTACTGCTTCATCCAGTATTGTAACCTCTCCTCTGGCTATTGGTTCAGTGGCATGAGGCCCCAAAATAGTCAGGTGGCAGTTTCTTTTTCTCATTCATTATTGTGTACTCTCATGAAAGCATACCTCCCTTGGGACTGTAGCAGATGAGGTGGATGCCTCTCTCCATGTCCTATCAGTCCACCTGAGTTCATCTGCAGCCGCAATGGAGAGTTCCCTGAACAATGACAGCTTTCTCCCTTCTCTTGTCTCTTCTGGTGGGCTTTCTCTGGCACTCTGCCAAAGGGAATTATAGCCCAGGAATGTGAGAAAGTTAATGTCCTGTGAGTAGGAGTTGTTGGGTATATTCCTTGGTTTCTTGTACCCCAAAAGGACAATTCTGAAGCTTATTTCATACTGTTTTTCAGAGGGTTTTTGGTGAGATTGAGCTTTAGTTGCCTACAGTGCTCATCTACTCATTGTCACACGTTTATTGGTTTTTCTCCCTTCTCTGGCTCACTTTCCTTTCTTCCTCACTTGTGTTTACTAGGATCATTGCCCAAACAAACAATTTGCACCCAAGACCTGTCTTAGGACAAGAACCCAAACTAAAAGAGGAACTAAGACCTCTAGAAGGGTCTAAGGTTGTGGACTTTGTCAGTGGGTCATTAGGTTTCCGGAACCTAGGTGTTCTGGCTGTAAGAGAAACAGCACCATCTGTTGGTCACTAGCTCAAAGCAAATACGGTATTCCATTCTGTAGGACAGCACTGTGTCTCACAGGGGTGTTATTATCCTATGGGGGTGCTGTAATTATGACTTCATTAGGCGATTCCACCAATCTACTAGGTCAGTTACTCTCTGATGATTCTCACCCCTGCTTCCATGGCTATAGTACACAGGCCCACTGAACCAGGCTGAGGTGGCTTAATAAAGGATCTGACCATAGTTCATGAAGTGAGTGGGTCATTCACGTGGTTATATTGAGAGTCCTCTCTTCAGTGAATGCCTTTTGATAAGCATTCACATGAGAAGCAAAAATCCTCATCCTACTGGCCAATTTTGAGAGATCTATCCACATACCTCTCCCATAGGTTTCTTTGTTATCAATATTCCAATATGATTCTTTCCAAGTCTCTGAGTAACAGGCATAATAATTAATTACTACCCATGAGCCAGAAGAGGTTTGTACTTTGGGCCATGTTTTCTTCAGGCAAAATGGACATCCAGAAGTGCTGCCCAAAGTTCTCCCTATTGGGGAGAGAGTTGACTTTCACCATTTTCCTTCAGAGTGATTCCTGAATGGAATGGTGATAGTCCAGCAGTCCACTTCCACCTGATGCCAACATATTGTACAAACCCATTTTTAAACTAGGCCCAGGTTTTTTTTCCCTCTGTGACAACTGGTTATAGGGAAATCTTCAGTGGGGTGTGAGCCACCTGCCCATGCAACCTCCTGGTCTGCTCAAGTGTAATCTTTTCTATACCATTTTCAATTGATGATGGTTTATTGCTATGTATGCCCAATCTTATGGCAGTTCAAGAATGGCATGGGGTGCCTGGGTGGCTCAGTCAGTTAAGTGGTTAAGCATCTGACTCTTGATTTTGGCTCAGGTCATGATCTCACAGTTTGGGAGATCAAGCCCTGCGTCAGGCTCTGCACTGACAGTGTGGAGCATGCTTGGGATTCTCTCTCTCCCTCTCTTTCTCTGCCCCTCACCCCTCTCAAAATAAATAAATAAACATTAAAAAAAAGAATGGCAGCTGAGATCACATCGATCTTGATGTCATCAAGACATGGTCGCTACCAGAATCCAGTGCCCTTTCAGCAGAGGAGAACATGGTATTGTGTTCAAAATCCTGAAATTCTGTGCATCAGATATCTTATTGGGGTTTGCCAGAGGGTCCAAACAGTATCCTTACTTGCCACAGACACTTTGGATCTTCTGAATCATTAGGCTGGAGTGGCAGAGACTTTCATTTCCTGGGAACACAGGTTTCTCAGTAAATGGGTCAAAGAAATATACCCAAATGTGGTATATATGTTGCCTCCAAAATTCAAAGGCTCACCAAGATTGTGCCTCTTTCTTAGTGTTAGGATGTGCAAAGTATAGAAACTTCTCTTTCACTTTAAGGCAGGGATTCTCAACCTCAGTCTTAACATTTGGGCTTGGTAATTCTTGGTTGCAGGGAGCTGTCCCGTGCATTGCAGGATATTTAGCAGCATTTTTGGCTTCTACACACTAGATGCCAGTAGCCACTAACTCCCTTACTCCCAGTTGCAACAACCAAAAATCTCTCTAGATATTGCCTGTTAAATGTTCCCTTGGGGACAAAATTGCTTCTGGTTGAGAACCACTGCTATAGGGAGATATTCCAACAATCCTTTCACTGAGTTTTTGTATTTCTGGCATTCATGTGTCTTACTAAGAATATTTGCTACTTCCTGTTCACCAAGCCAATCAGCATGGTGTTATTAATGTAGTAGATCAGAGTGATGTTCTATGGGATGATCAAGATCCCTGTGGGCTAGACTGTGACAAAAGTTTGAGAGTTGACATGGCCCTGAAGTAAGACTGTAAAGGTGTATTGCCAACAGCTGAAACTTTGCTGCTAATTGATATGAGGGGAGAATGATTTGTCAGATAATAGCAGCATACTAGATGGCAGGACTATGTTGACTTGTTCCAGAAAAAGTGCCATATATGGATCGGAAGCTGCAAGTGAAGCCACCATCTAGCTTTGTCACTGTCAAACATAGGAGTTAAACAGAAGTGTGTTGAGAATCATCACTCCTGCATCTATCAAATCTTTGATGGCGGCACGAATTCCTGCAGTTCCCACAGGGATGTGATATTACCTTTGGCTTACTATTTTGTTAGGGAAGAGCAGTTCCAGGGGCTTCTGCTTGGTCATACATACCATGGTAGCCCGTTCATTATGGGTCAGGGAGCCAGTGCAGAGAATTTGCCAGTTACCAACATCTAGCCCAAATATGCATTTAGGACCTAGAAATTGCCTTAGAATGTATCTACAGAGGCCATTGAGCTCTCTGTGTGGTGGACTTGGATATACATTTAGCTTATCATCTGATCACCCAAAGCCCTCCATCTATTCAGCTTTAATCTAAGCTGCCTAATGCTTGTGAAGTTGTTACCTTACTCTATAGTCCTTGTGATTATCATTACTAACACATGGCAGAATATAGCAGGTCCCCAAGGATGTGCATGAATTCAGAGCAGCGTCTAATAATCCTTCAAAAGTCTAGTTATGTTCCTTTCTTCAGTGCTCACTCATCTTGTTAATAGTCACAGCTTCTTTTGGGAAAGACTTGGAGATATATTTATAGTATGTAGTCATGACAATGTTGAAGTGTCTTTCCTCAAGAAGACCTAGTTTCTCCTTCAATCACTGGGCCCTGGGTATGTGGCATAACTTAGGTCTGCAACTAAATGAGAGGCTATGACTTCCTTTTGTAACAACTCAAGTCAGGTCTTTGTACGCTAGACCTATAGTTTTCCCAGTTGTATATATCAAGTAATACTTTAGTAGGCTGCCCATCTATTTCATTCCTAAAGACCTTGTCATCAGGGAAGTACCCCCACATATCCTTGAGGGTCAAAACATTCCAATTGCCACTTTGCCCCTGTTGTCCATTATGGTAATCGTGCCCCCTTGTCGCTGATGGTTAAGTATTGACACATGGCCTCTGCCACTCTGCCAACATTACCACTGAAATCAGAAAACCCATCCTTGCTCTAGAAAGGATAGTCATTTCAGAGCTTTCAAGGATGCCTATGTTTCTCTCACTAATGTTTTCTCAGTACCTTAGTGCCCTCTGGTCCCTTTCATGCAACATAGTCAGGAAAAGGGTGAGCAGGTTACACATAACAAATCCACTCCAACATTCCCATCACCTTGATGCTTTCGTATATTCTGTGGCTTGGCCCTTTTGAATAGGAAGTTTTACATTCATTTCTCCATATTATGTGAGGTGAATTTCTGGCATCTCAGCTTCATTGAAGTCAACCAACCAAGTACACCATTAGATACTCAACTTAGTATATCAAAATTGGGATCTTAGGTAAGGACATATGTATTTAAATTTAGCCTGGCTTGTCAAATATATTCTATCTTTTCTGATGTAACATCCTTAGAATCTACTCCATATAGTTTTCCAGGTTACTGCTAATGTAAATGCACAAGATATTGCAATTCTTTGAGTGTATAAGTTTTGTTTTGTTTTCTGAAATAGACCTTACAATTCTGTTCTGGGTTCCTGGATTTGATTATAGAAGTGGGTTTGGAGGTAATGAGGGGTGGTGGATAGTATCTGGAGAGAATGGACATCTCTTTGCCAGGCAACTGCTGCATACAGAATCATTAAACAAGGGAATGTCAGTTTCCTAAGATAGAATAGGGATCTCAGGGATATTTACGGGGCTAGTCTGAGGTCCCCTCAAATGTCCCCATCCTAAGTCTCAGAATCCCACTTCTTTCCAATCTATGTCCTATCTTTAACACAGTGATTTAGAAAACCTGTGAGTTCAATTTCATTTTACCCTAGCAACTTGCACAAATAAATTTGGTTCTGATCCTAAGCCATGGTCTGTCCTTAGGCCATAAGAAATAAGAGATTCTCAGCCATGAGCTGAGAGTTTAAAGCACTAAATTTAGCATTTAGTACCTTCCTAATGCTTGCGAAGTTGTCAACTTACTCTATAGTCCTTGTGATTATCATTACTTTCATGGCAGAGTACAGCAGCTCCAGAATTTTCAATTCCCTTACCTCCATCTGGCATTTTATTTCAAGCAACCACAGATATTAATTTAAGTGATTACACTACCATTGCCTGCCATGGATTACTAGAATTCTACTTTCCACTTACTAGGAGGTGATAACGGCATTCAAGTCAAATAGGTGAGAAAATTAATCCCTTGGTGAACAATGGAATGGGGTGCTGGTATCAGAACCTCAAAGTCAAGGCTGTCAGGGAAAATCCAGAATCATGGCCAGAGATTTCCAGTTGGAGCTACTGCCGTGGAAGAGGTGCATTGGCCACTGGAGATGACACCTGAGGGAACTGTTATACTTTGATCTCTATATGCTAAACTATTCTAACTGCTTTCTAAAAATTGATTAATTTAATACAAAACCCACTTAGGTATATCTTATTGCTCCATTTTACAGATGAGGAAAATGGAGTTTAGAGACGTTTAATAATTTTCTCAAGAACACACAATTACATAATCTGACCCCAAAATCAGAGTCTTAACTGCTACGGGATACCACTATTCTATACTATACTTCCATTTCATATAATTTCTTATTTATTTATTTATTTATTTATTTATTTATTTAAGTAATCTCCACATCCAATGTGGGGCTCGAACCCACAACCCTGAGATCAAGAATCACACACTCTTCCGACTGAGCCAGCCAGGTGCCCCTCATATAATTTCTTTACGTGGATTAAATACAGTCCATGCGAAGTGCCTCAGCATGGTGCCTCCTACAGTAAATACTGAAGAAAAGCTAACTCCCTTTAGCTATTATTATAGCCTAATGCTTCAAAGAGGAGCTTTGGAGTCAAAGAGACCTGGTTTCAAATCCTAGCACGACCCCCTTCTAGCTGTCTGCCCTAGGAAAAGTAAATCTAGGGCCTTTCTTGATTTGTAAAATAGTAGAAACTACCTAATTCTCATGTTTTTTTTTTTTTTTTTGAGATGAAATAAGACTCTCTCTCTCTCTATAGTCTTACACATAGAAAATTCTTAGGCAAAATTATCTATTACCATTCCAGTAATAAGGAAGAACTTGAACAAAGAGAGAGGAAGAAATGAATTTCAGGGTTTCAGTGTACTGTATTTTGTCTGGAACATAGGCTGGTTGAGGAAATGGCCTGGAAATGAGGTTGAAGAAGTTATCAGGCCTGATTCAAGCCTTGTGGGCCATGTTAAGGAGGCTGGAGAGATAGTAGATCCACACAGCACATGGGACAAGTGATACTTTAGCAGAGGCTAGGTTATGGTGCAGTAACAAATGTACCAAGCATCTGAGTGGCTTACCAAAACAAATGCTGCATATCCATTGGGGAATCATGCAGTTACACAATCTGGTTCTGTTCCATGCCATCCTCACTCTGGAACCCAGGTTGATGGAACAACTTTTCTCTGAAATAAATCACCGATCTTGTGGCAGACAGAAAAGAGACATGGTGAACCCACAAGCTGGCTTTTAAAATTTCTGCTTGGAATTGATCCTTCTTCTCACATTTTATTGGTCAAAGCAAGTCACCTGGTCAAGTCTGCCATTGGTGGGGCTGAGGAAGGGGCATTTCATGGAAGGGCACCAGAATATTTGGCAGAACAATAATCAGAACAGATTTTGTGGCAAAATTTAATGAGTTGTGGGGCGCCTGGGTGGCTCAGTCAGTTGAGTGTCTGAGTTCAGCTCGGGTCATGATCTCACAGTTTGTGAGTTTGAGTCCCGTGTTGGGGTCTGTGTGGACAGCTCAGAGTCTGGAGCCTGCTTCGGATTCTGTGTCTCCCTCTCTCTCTCTGCCCCTCCCCAGCTTGCACTCTGTCTCTCCCGCTCTCAAAAAATAAGTAAACATTAAAAAAAAATTTTTTTTAAAGTTAATGAGTGGTAATCCAATTAAAAAATGACCAAAGGATTGAATAGACATTTCTTCAGGGACATACACAAATGGCCAATAAGCACATGAAAAGCAGTTGAACATAATTAGTCATTAGGAGAATATAAATCACAACCACACTTTACCCACTAGGATGGCTGCAATCCAAAAGACAGACGATACAACGGTTGGAAAAAGTGTGGAGAAATTGGAACCCTTGTAAACTGCAGGTAGGAATGTAAAATGGTGCAGCTGGTTTTGGAAATAGTCTGGCAGTTTTTAAGAAAGTTGAACATAGAATTAGCATATGACCCAGCAATTCCACTCCTAGGTCTATACCCAAGAGAAATGAAAACATATGTCCACCCAAAACTTGTACGCAAATGTTCATAGCAATATTATTCATAATAGTGAAAAAGTAGTGATACCTAAATGTCCTTCAACTAATGAATGGATAAATAAAATGTGGTATATCCATACAATGGAATATTATTCAGCCACAAAAAAGGATTGAAGTATTGATACATGTTATAGTGTGGTTGTGTTTTGAAAACATTATCCTGAATGAAAGAGGCCAGTCACAAAATACCACATATTGCATGATTCCCTTCACATGAAATGAATAGGGAATTGAGGGAAAATGGGCAAGTGACTATTAATGAATATGAGGTTTCTTTCTGTAGTGATGAAAATCTTCTAAAATTGACTGTAGTGATGATTGCACAATCCTGTAAATGTTTTTAAAACCACTGAATACATTAAGTGGGTGAATTGTGTGGTATGTAAATTATATCCCATAAGGCTGTTTTACATGTATATAAGAAAGATAATGAGTGTTTTTATTTTCATCTTGTTGGTTTTGAGAGGCTCAAGTGGAACTAACCAGGTAGTTAACCATGTAGATCTGAAGCTCAGGAGCAGAAATCAGGCCTGGAGATATATACTGGGAAATCTAGAGCACAAAAATGCTAACTGAAATTATGTAAAAAGAAGCAATCACCCAGAGAGTGTGTCCAGTGGGAAAAGAGAGGGCTTGCACCTATCCCTGAGGGATACCAACATTTAAGAGATGAGCAAAATAAGAGGAGACTTCAAAAGAGATGAAGAAAGGGTGGTTAGAGATGAAAAAGTGAGATCAAGAGAGTAAAAATGGTAGGTGAGGAAAAAGTGTTTTCAGAAGGAAGAAGTGTCAAAATTTGCAGAGAAATTAAGTTAGGTCATGATGAATACATCCAAAGCATCTGTAGTCAGTCGAGCCCTAGTGACTTTGGAAAGAATGGTTTTCATAGGGCGGTAGGGAAGAAACCAGAGTGCAATAACACTAGTTATTAGACATGAGTTGTAGTTGATGAAGTAGAGACATCCTACACTGGAGAAATGTAGTTGTGAAGGGCAGATCTGCAAAGAAGAAAAATAAAGTGGAGGTTGAAATGGGGTTTGTTGGGTGGGACATTTCAAGATGGGAGAGGTTGTTTAAACCCTTATGGGAATTAAGAGAGGAGAAAAGGAACAGTTGATTAGAGGAATAAAAGCCCTGACTACACTTTATGAAATTGCAGTATGTTCCCTACTCCATCCTTCTTATCCTACTCACTTTGTTTACTGTAGTGTTTATCACATTATCATGTAATTTACTTATATGTTCACTATTTATTGTCTCCAGCTGGCTCCAAGAAGGCAGGCATCTTTATTTACTTTTATTTTTTAAAGCATTGTTTTAAAAAATGTTTATTTTTGTGAAAGAGAGAGAGGGCATGAGCTGGGGGGGGGGGGGGGGGTTGGCGGGGAAGGGCAGAGAAAGATAGAGACATAGAATTGGAAGCAGGCTCCAGGCTCTGAGCTGTCATCACAGAGCTGGAGGTGCTGGGCTGGAACCCATGAGCTGTGTGTGAGATCATGACCTGAGCTGAAGTTAGATGCTTAACCAACTGAGCCACCCAGGCACCCCAAGGCAAGCATTTAAAAAAATGTTTATTTATTTTGAGAGAGAGAGAGAGAGAGAGAGAGAGAGGGAGAGAGAAAATTCCAAGCAGGTTCCACACTGTCAGCTCAGAGCCCAATGCACGGCTTGAACCCAAGAACCATGAGATCAGGACCTGAGCCAAAACCAAGAGTCAGATACTTAAAGAACTGAGCTACCCAGGTGCCCTAGAAGGCAGGCATTTTTAATGTTTTTTTTATTTATTAACTCCAACCATCTAAAATACCATTTGTCATATGGTAAATGCCCTACAAACAGTTGTTAAATAAATAAAAAGAAATTTTCTAAGAAGGCAAAAGGGGAAAGGAGCCAGAACATAGCCATTTGATGTGGTTCCTGCCTTCACAGCGTTTATAGTCTATTTGTGAGGCAGACTCCATTAGATTCCATGAGTTCTGCTTATTGTGGGTAACAAGGGAAAGGGAAAGGTAGAGTCTGAACTTCCCAGGTGGATGAAAAGTGATGAGGAATATTCACTTGATAATTACGGTCTGCGCGGAGTTTTTCTATTTCATTCAGAACTATGATTTAAACATCGTTAAATTATTTAATTGGTGTGTTTATTTCGTCTTTGAGGTAGAGAAAACATTTGGTAGATCCTTGTACTTTGAGCCTTTCAAGGCTGGCACGCAGGGGATGAAAAAAGGTTTACCGCGGAGGGTAAGCAATGCTTGGTGTAGTGCTGCGTGCTTTTCCGAAGCGTTTTCACAAGTATAGATTTTTGTAAGGCAGACCTCTAGGTCGTTATCTGTGGGACTGTGACGATAAGACAGGCGGAGGGAAGGGACTGAATCCAAGATTGTAGCTAAAAGCCGCGGTGAGAATGCAGCCTAACGAAGGGAAGAGCTCCACGGAAGCAAGCGCACCGGTACAACGAAAGCCAACCCACGCCAAGTCTCCCCGCCTTCTCGGCCGGTCGGCGCGAACCTGGCTGCGCCTGCGCGCGGGAGGCCGCAACTAGGGCGGGGAGCAGCACGGCCCCGGCTGGGGGTCACGTGGTGCTCCGGCAGCTGCCCCGCCCCCCGTAGCCTCCCCTCCCCGCCCCGCCCCTTTCCCGGCGGGACGCTCGGAGCCGCCCCGAACTGCGCAGGGCTGCCGGGGGTGAGTGTCCGCGAGGGGCGCGCGTAGCGCAGACCCAGGAGGCCCGGGGCTGGGGCCTGGCCGGGCTGAATGCGTTGCTGGGTCCAAGGGACAAAATGGCGGCGGGTACTCCCCTTCACCCTCTCCCCTCACCTGGCAGTGTGGGCGGAGAGGGTCTGCGATCGCTGCTGGGGGAGGGGAGCCACGGCTGCTCGGGAGGGCCCGGGGTTCCTCTGAGAAGGCCTTGGGGGCGAGGGTAGGCAGGCTCCCGGCCTGCGCTGCGGGTTCAACTGGGGTGGGGGTGAAGGTGGGGATGGGTACTGCCTCACCCCTTCACTGAGTACGCGGTGGTGCGCGTGTTGAGGCTTCTGGAATGTCCAAACTGCAAGGGGTTTCCATAGGAGACTCCCACCCAGCCCTTCATTTGACAGGTGATCGCCATCATTTCATTCTCCGCAGGGTTTACCACCCCTTGATGATTCCGGTCTTAGCTCTGCTTGGGAAGCAGGGCGGGAATTGTCTTACAAATTCGTAAACTGAGGCCTGGAGGGGTGAAGACTTGAACCAGTGCCTCACACCTGGGAGTATTAGGACCCAGCCTTCTGCCTGTGTTAGTGCTCCTTCCCCCCCCAGTGAGTGAAGGGATTTTTCGAAAGCAGTCAGAAAACTGGTTCTCTGAGCACCTGCTGCTGTCAAGTGGCTCCCGCTGGGATGGGGATGCCTGCCTGAGACCAGTTTCCTGTTGCTCGTGGACTGTTCCCTCCTTCTATATGTGCCGAGATATTTTCCATGAAAATGGCTGTTCATTATAGTCATCTTACTGAATAGATAGCAATTCCATATAAGTACCATAGTTTGGTATGGTTTACACATTGATTTCACCAACATTAGCTATTTCATTCTCATAATCCAAGGTAGAAGGGTGGGCTAGGCATTATGTTCATTTTATGAATGGGGAAACTAAGGTTCAGAGACGTTATTACTTGCCCCAGGGTCACCAGCTGGTGAATGGTTGATCTGGGATGATGCTTTTATACCTTGGGTTGGTAATCTGACCATTATCCCACTCTGGTTTATTTTGGTGCCCTGGCCCTTGTATTTTTTTCTAGCTATGACTTTTCCTCAAAATGTGTTGGGTGCAGATTGATTTATGCCACATATGGAAGTGATCTGAGTAATATTCACTAAGGAATTAATATTTTAATTAATCAGAGAGTCAATTTTTAATATGATTTGGAAAGTTTCTTTGTGGGAGGAAGTGTGAGAATGAGGGCTTTGAAGGCAGACTGATTTGAGTTTGAATCCCAGCTTCACTACTTGTCCTTTGGCAGATTACTTAATTTTTCTGAGCCGTGGTTTCCTCATCTGTAAAATAGAGATAATGTGATTCACCTCATAAATTTGTTGATAGCAAGTAAATGAGGTATGTGTACAGCATTAAGAACTGCTCCTCGCCCATAGTAAGCCCCCAACAAATGCTTGCCTCTTCATTCTCCGCATTCCCTTGAGCTGCAATTTTTTTGTTCTCTGTAGTTAACCACTTTACCTTAGTCCACCTGGTGGATTGTGCATGGACGCATAATCAATGTTGCTATACAAATGCATTTATAAATAATTTTGGTTACTAAGGTTCAAAGGATATAGTGTTTTAAACATAGATTTTAAAAATATCCTTAGGGCTTCATAGATACTTAATCACTGAAAGGTTGATTTGATGTTAACTTTATTAAAAGCTTCACTTAACTACTTTACAGGAATGTTAAGATGAAGGGGGTTGATATTCTATCTTTTCTTTCACCTTCCTACCTAACCACAACTCAACCTAGTTTTAAAGGAGAAACAAAAGTTATTTGGGAATCCCATGTGAACATTCTTTAAACACTTAGATGGTGGTGGTAAGTGGGAAGTTAAACAGAATTCTCTCTAATGGTGCAACTTGATATCCATTGTGAAATTCACGTTTCTGAAATTGTAGAAGTGAGAACTGCAAATGGCTTGAATAACAAAATAAGTAGTAAAAATCTGTTTCCAGTTTTATGCTGGGATGGTAACCTTTTTCACACACATGTTTGGCTTTGGCAGTAGATATTATGGGAAAAGCAAAAAGATCTGCAGTTCACTGGTGAGGCCACCTTAAATTATTAGAAGGAAATGATTTATAGAAAGACTTTATTCTGGACATAGAGATTTCATGGAGCTTTGCTAAAATAATGGCTACTTTTTAATGATAATTTCTTCAATAGTAAGTTCATTATATGTTTTGAAAACGTGAATTAGAATAGTAGAATTAATTGCTATGTACTAATTTTCTATTTCAGTAATTATGTATGCATGGACAATTTTGTCTCATAAAAGCTAATCCCCTTTCATTGTTTGGAAGCATATCTCAGAGGTATTTCATTTGTAAAGATTTCAGTATGTGTTAGGCCTATTTAATATAGTATTGCAAAAGAGAGGTAGTTTTGGTTTTTTCAAAGAGGCATGCCAGGTTCATGGGAGAAGATAAATTCATCCTGTGTGATTTATTCATGCTAGTATATATGGAAGTGCTCAGAATTGAAAACTTCATTAAACAACTGGAATTATAAATAAAATGTCTATATTCTTCAAAGTACTTATTTTGCCATAATACACTTAATTTTCCACTTTGCAAAGCTGTGAACAATTACTGGTAGTTTTTGAGTATGCCTGTGACAGCATTGTTTACCTGACTCAGGGAAATACTTGGATTGTCTTCAATTTCAGAAAATGCAAGTACATGAGTGGTAGACTTTGTGAACACCGGAGATTGTAAACCCTAGCTTTGCTAGAATTTATTGGCGAACATGAGAACAATTCATAGATGTACTCACCTGGTTTCTGTTAGATGGGTCTATATTTTTTAGAGTTACTAACAGGCTTCTCACCATTTGGGCCTGCCATTTGCTTCTTGCCCTTTCACAACCTGCATACCTAAACTCCGATGAAGAGAGACAGGCCTTTCCTGGCCCTTGAGCCAATCTTCCCATTTCCATTTGTAGGACTCAGGTGTTTCCACAGACTTTCTGGGACTGTAGAGCAGGCTAGGACAAGTGAGACTTCAGTTTATCATTGGCAGCTACTTGTTTGGAAATCTCTGGCCCAGGGTCCGTTTCCTGTTTACTGACTTGTTTGTTTTTTGTGCTCCATTTTCTGCTTGCCCATTGTTTTGCTGTAGCCTAGAGTTTCTCAAATTTATTTGAGGAGCACTGCCAAATATTTGCCAAATCCATTTTTTTATATTAACTGATTTTTTTGTTTATGGTAACATTTTAGGTTTTCTTTTAAAATGTAAGTAAAAGGGGCACCTGGGTGGCTCAGTTTGTTAAGCATCCAACTTTTGATTTCAGCTCAGGTCATGATCCTATGGTTCTGAGATTGAGCCCCACATAGGATTCTGTTTGGGATTCTCTCTCTCCCTCTCTCTCTGCTCGTTCTCTGCTTGTGCATGCTCTCTCTCAAAAATAAATATTAAAAAATAAATTGTAAGTAAAAGTGTTTTATTTAGGGAAAAATGTTATATGAATAATAGTATGGGTGGTAGTTAATGGCAAATACGAAAGTAGTAACTGCTTGAAATTTTGGAAGTTCTGGATTAGGTGTTAGGTTTTTTTTTTTTTTTTTTTTTTAAACAACTTATTGCGATATATTTCACACCCATAAAATCAACCATTAAAGTATACATTTCAGTAGTTTTTTGGTGTATTCACAGAATTGTGCAAACATCACCCCAATTTTAGGACATTTTCAAAACCCCATATGAAACCCCATAACAGCCATTCTCTATTCCTGACTGTCATCTCTTCTCCTTCCCACTTTCTGCATCAGCCGTAGGCAACCACTAATCTACTTTTTTTTCTCTGTGGATTTGTCTGCTCTGGCATTTATATTAATAGAATCATATAATAGGTGGCCTTTTGTGTTTGGTTTCTTCCATTTAGCATAGTATTTTCAATGTTCACCCATGCTGTAGTGTATCAACACTTCCCCCTTTTTTTTAACTCTTTAATGTTTTAGAACAGTTTTAGGAGCACAGCAAATTTTTTTAGGGAAAGTACGGAGATTTCCCATATGTTCCCTGTCTCCACTTAGCTTTGCTTCTCCCATCATCAACATCCCCCGCTAGAGTGGAATGTTTGTTAAAATTGATTTAACTTACATTGACAAGTCCCTATCACACCAAAGTCCATAGTTTACATTAGTATTTACTCTTGGTGTTGTATTTATGGGTTTGAACAAATGTGTAATGACATGTATACACCATTATAATATCTTAAAGAATACTTCCATTGCCCTAAAAATTCTTTGTATTCTGCCTGTTTAATCCCTCTTTCTCCCTAACCCCTGTAACAATTGATCTTTTCCCTTCCATAGTTTTGACTTTTCTAGAAACTTCATGTCTTTTTGTGGCTGAATACTATTTTATTGTGTGGATATACCACATTTTATTTATCCATTCATCAGTTGATGCACATTTGGATGGTTTCACTTGTTGAATATTATGAATAATGCTGCTATAAACATTTGTGTATAAGTTTTTGTGTGGACATATGTCTTTATTTCTCTTGGGTATATACCGAAGAGTGGAATTGCTGGGTCATATAGCAACTCTACCTTTTGAAGAACTACCAGATTATTTACAAAACCAGCTACAGCATATGACATTCCAAAGTTTATGTTGCGTCCACAATTTTTCCACATCGTCTCCAACACTTGTTATTGTTTGTCTTTGGGATTGTAGCCATCCTAGTGGGTGTGGGTGTGAAGTGATATCTTATTGTGGTTGTGATTTATATATCCCTAATGATTAATGATATTCAACATCTTTTCATGTTCCTATTAGCCATTTGTCTATCTGTTTTGGAAAACTGAGGACATAGCCTTTTTTTTTTTTTTTTTTTTTTTTTTTTAAAGTAGGCTTCACACCCAGCGCAGAGCCCAACACAGGGCTTAAACTCATGACCCTGAGATCAAGACCTGAGCTGAGATGAAGAGTCAGACACTTAACTGACTGAGCACCCAGGCACCCCAGAACATAGTCTTTTTAACTTCTTCATTTTTATAGATGAGACTTCTGATACTCAAAGAGATCAAATGACCTCTCATGGTCACAGCCAGTGATTTGGTTGACTCCAGTGTCTCTATATACTCTTTCCACTACATCGTGCTTTCTCCTACTTTTTATTTTTTATTTTTATCTATCTATCTATCTATCTCCTACTTTTTACAAGTGAATACAGATGAAGTGATCTGGAAATTAAGATGTAGAAGACATCTGTCAGCTGGGGATGTCAGAGTAGGCTTTATGAAGATGACTTTAGAGTTGGCCTTGAATATTTAAAAGGCTTTGAATATGTAGGAGGGTGAGAGGAAGGCAACATGGTGAGCAAATATTCTTTAGCATGGGCTTTATCAAATAAGTATTTAATGCTTATTGAATGCCAGGTACTGTTCTAGGTTCTGAGACCATAGCCGTAACGAAACCAACAAACACCATGAAGCTTATGTTCTTGTGGGGGGGGGGGGGAGATGGACAGTATACCAATTAAGTAAATACTATAAGGTGATAAATGCTCTAGAGGAGAAGTGGGATAGGAAGTGCCGGGGGTGGGAGTCAGGATAAATGGGTTGCAATTTAATGTATTTTAATTTATTAAATAATTTAATTTTTTATGTAATCTTTATACCCAACATGGGGCTTGAACTCTCAACCCTGAGATCAAGAGTTGTGTGCTCTACTGACTGAGCCAGCCAGGTGCCCCTAAATGGGTTGCAATTTTAAATAGAATGTTTGGGAAGGCTTCACTGAGGAAGTGATATATGAGTAAAGATGGAGTAAATCTTGAGTCTTTCACATAAGTGGCCAATAATTAAAAAGCCCTGAGGCCTGAGTGTGTCTGGCATGTTGGGGAACATAAAGAGGCCAGTGTGGCTGGAGTGGAATGAACACCAAAGAGGAGAGGGGTCGAGGTATGGTCAGGGAGGTATGAGTGTGGTAGGCTACTATGAAGACTTTGGCTTTTACTCTGAGATGGGGAGTAACTGGAAGAGTTGTGAGCAGAGAGGCACTGCATTAAAAAATAACAGTTTAATTGAGATATAATTTATACACCATACAATTCAGCCATTAAAAAAAATGGCTTTTGTATCCACAGACTTGTGCAACCATCACCATAATGAATTTTAGAACATTTTTGCCATTTCAGAAAGAAACCTCATGCGCATTAGCAGTCACTCCCATTTTCCTCCAACTTCCTAGCCTTAGGCAACCAATAATCTATTTTCTGACTCTGTGGATTTGCCTGTTCGGGAAATTATGTATAAATTATTCGATATGTTATCTTTTGTGACTGGCTGGCTTCTTAGCATAATGTTTTTAAGGTTCCTTCATGTTGTAGCATGTATTAGCACTTTATTCCTTTTTTATGGCCCAGTAATATTCCATTGTATGTATATACCACCTTCTATTTATCCATCATTTGATGGACATTTGGGTTGTTTCCACTTTTGGCCATTATGTATAATGGTGCTATGAATACTTGTGTATAAGTTTTTGTGTGGACTTATGTGTTGTATTTTAAAAGGAGCAAATACACTTGGCAAAGGATAAATTGCCTAGGCTCTGAGCCCAGAAGCAACTAGGTTCCAACTGCTACATTTCTTCATTCATTAGCTTTTCTTATGGGGTTAGGTCATTCTATACAGGAATATCCTTGTTGCTTTGTGTTCTATCTCGGTTTCTGCTTTGGGTTTGAGTAAAGGTTTGGCCACATTATATTGATATCCTGAAAAGTAAGATATGTTCTATGTGGAGACTTATATAATAGTAATTAAAATATTCTGATAAAATCTCAGTTTTTGAAAGTTCCTAAGAATAGGTATATCATGTTTTGTATCCTGGGTTGGCATTCATTAGTGGGTCATAAATCAGTTCAGTGAAAGCAGCATTTGAAAAATGAGAAGGAAATCTCAGAGTACATCTCACACAATAGGTATAAACATCACTTTATGAAACTTTTGTTGCAGTTAAACATTTGTGAACCGAGTAAGGATATACTATATGTGTGTTATGTGTACTATATAGATGGTAGTAAAAAAAAAAGTCTCTGGATTGAGAGATCATAGACTCTTAATGTAATTAATTAACAGTGTTTCTCTTGTATTTAATTAAAAAATTTTTTTGGAGAGCACTGAGGTATTGTTCAGCATGGAATATTTAAAACATGCGATATTACATCCAAACAGTAAAAGAGCAATTTTATTTTTTTGTTTAATGTAATGACAAACTTGTGGTAATGAGACTTCTGTCTTTTTAAGAATAAATGTTTTTTTGACAATCTTATGACTAAGGATATATATATATATATATATATGTATTTTTTTTTTTTTAATTGTAGGAGTCACACCCCAGGGGTTTATGTGGTAAATGAGCTTCTTGGCATACTAACAGAATTAAAGAATGATGGTAAGTGATCAAGCTACCTTAAACACTAACCTGTTTTTTTGTCCTTCCTTCCATATCTTTTTCATTTATTATCTTTGCAGTATACTCTAGAGCATCAGAGAGCTTTATTTCCTTTTACAGCTTCATAGTATTTCTTATTGATTTGTGTTGTTTTTAAATAGCTCTGATGGGCAAAGTGTAGTAAAAGCATTGCTTGTTTGCCAACTGTGATGGTAAGGAATGTGGCCAAAAACCTGAAAGTAAATTAAAAATGCCTGTGATCATCCATAACAGATAATTCCCATAATGAAAGTATATTCACTTTACTTTTTGTAACATTTCCTGTAATTCTAACAAATAAGAATTGAAAACTGATAGCTTGATAGGGAAAAAGAGAAAATAATTGAGAATTAAGCTTTTGTGTTCTGCCTAATTACCAGGAAGTAAAGAGTTCAAAAAATCTAAAAAACACTTTGGTCTGAGCCTATTAATTTTACAGCAACCATCCTCTGCATTTCTATAGTTCCTGAGGGCATATTGTAATATCATACAAAAGTTATTCCTGGTGCTAACTTGAAAGTACCAAGAAAGGAGGAAGTTGATTCAGTAGCCACTGTTTATTTTTTTACCTATTTATTTAAAAAATTTTTTAATCTTTATTTATTTTTGAGAGAGACAAAGCACGAGCAGGGGAGGAACAGAGAGAGGGAGACACAGAATCTGAAGCAGGCTCCAGGCTCTGAGCTGTCAGCACAGAACCTGACGTGGGGCTTAAACTCACGAACCATGAGTTCATGACCTGAGCCAAAGTCGGATGATTAACCGACTGAGCCACCCAGGTGCCCCAGCACCCATTGTTTAAAAGTCAGGGAAGTATGATCAGATTTTCATCCAAAATGGTAAAACTGAAAATAATTTGTGCTTAGCAGGGCTAACTTCAGTTACTTATTTTTGTTGAATACCTCGTTTACAAATGATGTTCATTTATTCATGATGTACTTATTTCAGTCATTTATTCATGATATCTTTATCATGCCAATTATTCATCATTCATGGGAGAAGATAGATGGTAAATACATAAGTATATGATTTAAAATATAATTGTGAGATGTGCTACAAAGGAGTACAGGTTTGTTCGAGCATATAAAAGGGGTCCTGGCTGAGTCCGGGGGTTAAAGTACTTCATTTTGAGAGAGTTACTTTTTAAGTTGGGACTTGAAAGACCAGTAGGTTTTATTTATTTATTTTATTTATTTATTTTTTTAAGACCAGTAGGTTTTAGTTGGGCTAAGAGAAACACCATCATCAAGGTGTCATCAAGGATTTGATTGCTTTTCTTCCCTTCTCTCTACCATCTAGTGTGTTTCCATTATATTAAGTTTCTTTATATGATCCTAATTGCCTAGAGGCAGATTTTCTATTTTTTTGGCAGAGTATCACATGACTGATGATGTGTCCTTCTCAGTGAATAACATCAGAAAGCATATGATGGTCAGTTTGTCCTGCTTTTGGTCATGTTACCTTTGATCACTTGGTTAATACAGGATTGTTTTTTCTGTTTAAAGTTTGTGTTTTCTCTTTTGAAATTAATGAGTAGTTTGTTGAGAGAGACTTTGAGGCTGTGTAAATACCCTGTACCTCATCAAATTGTCACCCGCTAGTTTTAGCACTCAATGATGGTAACACTTATTAAACATCTGTGAGGAAAAGGTTGACATACCCACCTATCCGTGTCTGGATACTTGGATTTTTTATTTTATTTAATGTTGTAGTCTATTACTATCATTATTTATTTTGATGCTCAAATTGTTCCAGATTTAGCCAGTGGAAGCTCCTCCAACCTGGCTTTTGCCATATGTCATTATTCTTTGAGCATTTCTGTACTTTGTAGTGTAACAAACTGATCCAGGTTCATTTGTGTTTTCACTGCCTCATTCTTTTTCCCACCTTATTACACAGGCTAGGGCCTTTTTTTGAAGGGAAGTGGTGATGGTGGGCAAGATCCTTGTCTCTTTCAGCATTATAGCATTAAATATGGTGTTTGTTGTAGTTTGTGAAGAGTTTTATCACATGCTTTTTTTCATCTGTTGAGATGAACATAGGGCTTTACTCCTTTATTTTGCTTATTTGGTATATTACATTAATTGATTTGAAAATGTTATACCAGCCTTGCATATTTGAAATAAACTCAACTTGGTTGTGATATCTTAGCTGGATTTGATGTACAAATCTGTGTGTGTGTGTGTGTGTGTGTGTGTGTGTGTGTATGTGTGTATGTGTGTATGTGTGTGTGGTATTTTCACATCTTCACTCTTGAACTGGGGGCCCATGGAACGGGATCCTTTAAGACATCCAACAAACGAGCCCACTCATGCCTGCATGGCACTGTGAAGAGCAAGAAGCCCTTTGTTGGCTGGCTGGGTGGAGTGGCTCTACCCAGAACCAGGGCTTGCAGAGCGGGTCCCCTTAAAACATCAGGGTTTGAATCTCAGCCCAGCGCCTGGGGAGGGGGGAGACTGTGGAGTGGAACAAACTGGTGTGCTGGCATCTACACCGCACTGTGAGGACGGCTTAAACAGAGTGGTTTGGGACACCTGGTCCAGGGAGAATGACTGGAGTGTTGCTATTTTTCTCCCCATCACAACAAGGTGGGGCTTCAGGGAATGGGCAATGGGCCCACAGTGGAGGCATGACGCACCTACACCAAATCACGTCTCTCCACGCCTGGTAACTGCATATCTACTGGAGCAAGCCTGACACTGACCAGACCAGACAGCCCCTCATCCAGACCAACACAGTCACTGGTTCCACCGCACCATCAGATATCTGTCTAATGGTTTTGCATTTTCTGATTTGAGTTTTGGTCAGTCCTTACTGTTTATATACATGTATAAGTATATAATTTTTTTTTTTCTTCTTCCTTTTTTTCTGCATGTTCCTTCCCTTCCCTATTCTGGTTACTCTGGTTGTTGGTTTGTTTAAAGAGACATTTTTAATCTATTCTTTTTATACCTCTTCTGTATCTCCTTCTTTATTTTCCCCCCTCTGTCTCTCTGGATTAAGCCATATAGTTCCTCTGATTCTTTGCCTGATCAGTTGTTTTTTTTTTTTTTTTTCTTTTCTCTTTCCTCACCCCTGTCATTTCTCTCTTATTCCTATGGGATAAGGCTTCTTCTACCACCAACCTCCCCTCCCCCCCCTTTAAAGATTTTTTCCAGGGTTACTTCAACAAACAAAGCACACCTGGTAGAAGGCCCAAACCACCACTACGAGTAGGGAAATAAAGCAACCAGAGTCACAACAACAGAGAACATGCAACACACTCCAAAAACACCTCCTGAAGGGCCAAGCCCTGGACAGTATATGAGCCTTTTTTGATATAATAGTGCTCGCAGGTGCAGGCCACATAATAAGCTATTAAAACACACAAGGGACAGAAAACTATCCAAAATGATGGTCCAAAAGAATTCTCCTCAAAAGAAATTCCAGGAAGAAATGCCAGCTAGAGAATTGCTGAAAACAGATATAAACAATATCTGAGCAAGAATTTAGAATAATAGTCATAAAATTCATAGCTGGGCTTTAAAAAGCATAGAAGACAGCAGAGAATCTATTGCTTCAGAGATCAAGGAACTAAGAAATAGTCACCATGAATTAAGAAATACTGTAAATGAAGTACAAAATAAACTAGATGCAGTGACATCAAAGATGAAGGAAGCAGATGGGAGAATAAGTGAAATGGAAGATAAAATTATGGAAAATGACATGAAGCCAAGAAAAAGATAAGAAAATACTAGATGAGGAGGGGGGAATTAGAGAACTAAGTGATTCAATGAAATGTAATAGTATCCATATCATAGTTTCAGAAGAAAAGAGAAAGGGGCAGAAGGTTTACTTGAACAAATTATAGCTGAAAACTAATTTGGGGAAGGAGGCAGATATCCAAATCGAGGAGGCACAGAGAACTCCCTTCAGATATAACAAGAATATGTCTTCTCCATGGGATATCATGCTGAAACTGGCAAAATACAAAGATAAAGAGAGAATTATGAAAGCAGCTAGGGACAAATGGGCCTTAACCTACAAGGGTGGACATATAAGGGTAGTAGCACACCTGTCCACTGAAACTTGGCAGGCCGGAAGGGAATGGCAGGAAATATTCAATGTACTGAATAGGAAAAATATGCAGCCAGGAATCCTTTATTCAGCAAAACTGTCATTCAGAATAGAGGGAGACAGAAAGGCTTTCCCAGACAAACAAAAACTGACGGAGTTCATGACCACTAAATCAGCCATGCAAGAGATTGGAAGGGTGACTCTGTGAGTGGAATGCTGCAAAGACTACAGAGGACCAGAGATATCACTACAAGTGTGAAACCTACAGATAACACAATGACACTAAATCCATATCTTTGAATAATCACTCTGAAGGTAAATGGACTAAATGCTCCAATCAAAAGACATAGGATATCAGAATGGACAAAAAAACAAGACCCATCTATATGCTGTCTACAAGAGACTCATTTTAGATCTGAGAACACCTTCAGATTGAAAGTGAGGGGATGGAGAGCCATCTATCATGCTACTGGAAGTCAAAAGAAAGCTGGAGTAGCCGTACTTATATGAGACAAACTAGATTTTAAACTAAAGGCTATAGCAAGAGATGAAGAAGGGCATTATATCATAATTATGGGGATCTATCAAGAAGAGCTAACAATTGTAAATGTTTATGCCCCCAACTTGGAGAACCCAAATATATAAATCAGTTAATCACAAACAAAAGCAACCTTATTGGTAAGAATACAGTAATTGCAGGGGACTTTAATACTCCACTTACAGCAATGGACAGATCATCTAGGCAGAAAATCAATAAAGACACAATGGCCTTGAATGATACACTGGACGAAATGGACTTGACATTATTGACATATATTGACATATATTGACATCTTGACATATACTCAGAACTCTTCATCCAAAAGCAGAAGAATACACATTCTTCTCGAGTGCACATGGAACATTCTCCAAGATAGATCACATACTGGGTCACAAAATAGTCCTCAATAAATATAAAAGAATTGAGATCATACCATGCATATTTTCAGATCACAAAGCTATGAAACTTGAAATCAACCACAAGAAAAAGTTTGGAAAGCCACCAAATGCGTGGAGGTTGAATAATATCCTACTAAGGAATGAATGGGTCAACCAGGTAATTAAAAAAGAAATTAAAAATGTATAGAAGCAAATGAAAATGAAAACAAGACAGTCCAAACCTTTTGGGATGCAGCAAAGGCAGTTCTAAGTGGAAAATACATTGCAATCCAGGCCTATCTCAAGAAATAAGAAAAATCCCAATACAAACTTAACCACACACCCAAAGGAACTAGAAGCAGAAGAGCAAAGAAACCCCAAAGCCAGCAGAAGAAGAGAAATAATAAAGATTAGAGCAGAAATAAATAATATAGAATCCAAAAAAACCCAGTAGAACAGATCAATGAATCAAACAGCTGGTTTTTTAAAAAAATAAAATTGAGAACCCCCTAGCCAGACTTCTCAAAAAGAGAAGAGAGAGAACCCAAATACATAAAAATCATGAATGAAAGAGGAGCGATCACAACCAATCACTCAGATATACAAACAATTTTTAGAGAATACTATGAAAAATTATGCCAACAAACTGGACAACCTGAAATGGACAAATTGCTAGACACCCACACACTACTAAAACTCAAACGGAAAGAAATAGAAAATTTGAACAGACCCATAACCAACGAAGAAATTGAATCATTTATCAAAAGTCTCCCAACAAATAAGAGTCTTGGGCCAGATGGCTTCCCAGGGGAATTCTAACAGACATTTAAAGCAGAGTTAATACCTATCCTTCTCAAGCTGTTCCAAGAAATAGAAATGGAAGGAAAGCTTCTGGATTCATTCTATGAAGCCAGCATTACCTTGATTCCCAAACCAGACAGAGACCCCACAGGCCAATATCCCTGATGAACATGAATGCAAAAATTCTCAACAAGATACTAGCAAATCGAATTCAACAGTGTATTAAAAAGAATTATTCACCATAACCCAAGTGGGATTCATTCCTGGGCTGCAGGGCTGGTTCAACATTTGCAAATCAATGTGATACATCACATTAATAGAAGAAAGGGTAAGAACCATATGATTTTGACAATATGTGCAGAAAAAACATTTGACAAAATACAGCATCCTTCCTTATTAAAAAACCTCAGGAAACTCGGGATAGAAGGAACATACCTTAACATCAAAAAAGCCATATATGAGGGGCACTTGGGTGACTGTTGATTGAGCATCCGACATTGGCTTGGTCATGGTCTTGCATTTTGTGAATTACAGCCCCACGTTGGGCTCTGCTGACAGCTCAGAGCCTGGAGCCTGCTTTGGGTTCTATATTGCTCTTTCTGCCTCTCCCCCACTCATGATCTGTCTCTCTGTCTCAAAAATAAATACACATTAAAAAATTAAAAGCCATATATGAAAAGCCCACAACTAATATCATCCTCAATGAGCAAAAACAGAGCTTTCCCCCTGAGATCAGGAACACAACAGAGATGTCCACTATCACCACTGTTGTTTAACACGGTGTTGGGAGTCCTAGCCTCAGCAATCAGAGAACAAAATGTAATAAAAGGCATCTAAATTGGCAAAGAAGAAGTTCAG
>NW_026057582.1:114711179-114896491 GCF_023721935.1 Panthera uncia
CTGAACTTCTTCTTTGCCAATTTAGATGCCTTTTATTACATTTTGTTGTCACATGGTCATCTATCTGTAAGAAACCAGAAAGTGTTATCTAGCTTTGTAGCAGGAGAAAAACCTAGTGATTTTGGTGAACATATTATTGTCTCTGTCCCAGAGGCTGTTATAATAATTTTGCTTCACATGGTAATGGCTCAGACTAGGGTAATACTAGTGGATTTATAATTTCGAGATATATGTAGGGATAGAATTGGTAATATTTGATAACTGTTCTAACAGATCTCAAAACAAAGTAGCTCATAAAGAATTGCAATTTATTTTTGTCCATTGTGATAGTCCAAATAGCCTCAGTTCATTTATGGCTTTATTCAGTCTTTAGAAAGATGTGAAATACCAGTAAGATCTGACAAAGTTATCATTCTGTTAGGGAAATTGAACCAGTCACTCAGTTTCTGAGATAAGTTTGTGGTTTGTAAAAATGTAAATGCTACAATTCTTAGAGTTTTAATGTACTCCTGGTGTTCAGTGACTGGTAATCTTATCTTCATTCTATTTAAAATATGAAGGGCTTAGTAGTGGGAATTTAAAACAAAGGGTCTTGAGGCACCTGGGTAAGGCTCAGTCGGTTAAGCATCTGACTTTGGCTCAAGTCATGATCTTGTGGTTTATGAGTTCGAACCCCACATGGGGACATGCTGACGGTGTGGAGTCTCCTTTGGATCCTCTGTCTCCCTGTCTCTGCTTCTCCCTGTCTCTCTTTCTCTCAAAAATAAAATAAAAAACATTAAAAAAATACAAAGGTCTTTCCTGAATTATTTGAAAAGCTGAAAACCATCTTAAAAAGGATGGGGATTTCAATTGATGAGCAAGTAGTATTATGGATGGATTTTGAAGAATTTATAAGGAGTAGATATTTTTATGGAGATACAAACATAAAAATTTAATAAATGGTGCTTGAAACCAGTTCAGGATTATGAACCATGTTGCTTAAAGTGGAAATTATTCAGGAGAAAAATAGGTTGAAACTTCTTTTCCCAATCTAGGAGCAAGTCTCAGAAATTATATGCATAAATCATAAACTGAGAGTTAAACATAAAAACTTTAATTCAAGACTGATATTTATTCCTTTTATTGAAACATTTAGTATTTGAAGAAGCCTCTGCAAAATCTCCATATGGCACTAGGTGGCACACTGTGACTTTGGATGAAAATAATATATTTTGTTTACGTCTCCTGGAAGAAAAGAACTTAGATGAAAATTTTGTTTGAAATAGATAATCTGTAATGTTATGAAGTATCTCAGAGTCATTTATTGAATACCAAGCCCTGATGCTGAGATTAAAATGTTTAAAACTACTGTACTTTAAGTTACTACTGACATCCTTACAATAATAGGGTTATTAAAAATGACTAGAATTTATTAGTTTATTGAAGAGTTCACTCAGCATATATTACAGAATGCACCTATACTTTTATGGAAAAATGATTTTCAGTCAGGCGTTGTTGTAAGATGAATGTTATACTGGTTTTGCGTATGAAATATTAGAATTAAGAATTAAAATAAAGTCTTGAGCTAGTAGCTCTTTCTTTGAATGTGTGCATGTGTACTGAATATAAAAGAACTAACTTTGCAAAATTTATGGTAGAACTGAAACATTTATAGAAGAAAAGAATATTAGATTTCCAGTTTTCTGTTCAGACATTACTGCAGCATTGCTATCTTGTGATAACTTTAGTTCCTAGAAATTCATGAATTTATGAAGACTCTTGAGTTAGAGAATAATGTATAGAATGATGGATTTTGTGATCTGATATGTATCTCCATTTATCTACCTGTAAGATTTTATGTGATTGCATAATTGTTGGAAATATCTGAAATTATCGGAAAAAGAGCTGAAGAGCAGGCCACCTACTTAAACTTGTTCATCTGGCCTGAAAGAAATAGTTATACTCCTTGGTTAAACAATGCTTAGGTAACCTAAATGATAGATGCCAATCTAAGTTATCTATAGAGCTAATAATCATTGGGTGATGAGTTTAATCAAAAGGAGATTTTATTGTGTTAAATTTATTGGAAAGTATGGGAATAGAGATGATTCAAGAATTTTGCACAGGATGGAGTTGGAAGAGTGGTCACAGATTAATGAGTTTTGGTGTAAGCTTATGAGTTAGGTAAGTAGATGCCATGTGGATATCCGGTGTAAAGTCAGAGGAATGAAAGAATGTCGGGGTAGGTATTTATTTTAAAGATGTAAAAGTTAAATTCTGGCTGCTTTCATACAACAACTATGATTGAGTAGTTGTCACAGAGATTGTATGGCCTGCAAAGCCTGAAATAAATTATCTGGCCCTTTGTAGAAGTTTGTTGACCCATGCTTTAGAGGGTAATGCCTTTTTCTTCTCTTCAAGTCATACCGCTCGTCAAGCAGTTTCTTTGAGAATAATGTATTGCTTTCTTTCACATACTCCCGCAATAAACAAGCAATTAAAATTAACCAGTAGGTGAGGAGAACCCAAAATGGAATGTGAATAATGTAATCACACTGAAAGTGGTGAGGATGGGAAGTACTAATTTAAGTAATTTTGGAAAACAAAATGCAGTACTTTGGATGCTGTAAGGCTAAAGATAAGAACTTTATAGAAATGTAATCTTAATAATATGTTTCTCAGAGTTGTGGGCTCGCAATTATGAAACTATTTTATTTGTATGTTAGAATTGAACATGTAAGTAAATTCAGATAATGAGAACTGAGTTTCTCACTGGTAGAGAAAGAAATTACAAATGAAGAAAGGGAAAGAGTAAAATCAACCATACGCGTGGGATTAAAATCAGAGATCAGACCTGTGATACGTAAGTGGTGGTGCTACAGTGTGTACACAGCAGTATTTGTGCTTCTTAGAAGAGCACATTTCCAAACTGAAGATTGTATTTATTCTTGAAGTAATTTGTTTATTTTTAAAGTTGTAAAATCAGTCTTTTTAGAAATAAAAAATCTCTGACTTACTTTCTTTTCCTCGTTTAATCTTTCAATCCCAAATTAGTTTTAAGTGTTTCCTTTATGAGAAAATGTGAGAAATAATGAATTTGTCAGCCAAATATATTTTATATGTTGACTAATCTAAAATATAATAAATATTCTCTTTTCTCTATATAGGCTTCATTCCAGCGCTCTAATAGTCATGACAAAGTAAGGAGAATAGTTGCAGAGGAGGGTCGTACAGCAAGAAATCTGATAGCTTGGAGTGTTCCACTAGAAAGCAAAGATGATGATGGTATGTGTTTTTAAAAAGTTTCATTTTTGTTGTAAATTAGGAGGATATATTTAGCCCTAAACAGTAGATAGACCGAAAACAGTTTACAATTCAAACTCTTGAGCAAATTAGCATGCATTAAATAGGAAATAACTTTTCTGTTGCTTTTTTATCTTAGCTAATATACAAATGGTTTCATGAAAGTGTTAGTTTTGCTCTTTCACATAGGAAGGAATGTGGGTTATGATCGGCATATTAATTTTCTTTTTTTTTTTTTTTTTTAATTTTATTTTTGGGACAGAGAGAGACAGAGCATGAACGGGGGAGGGGCAGAGAGAGAGGGAGACACAGAATCGGAAGCAGGCTCCAGGCTCCGAGCCATCAGCCCAGAGCCATCAGCCCAGAGCCTGACGCGGGGCTCGAACTCACGGACCGCGAGATCGTGACCTGGCTGAAGTCGGACGCTTAACCGACTGCGCCACCCAGGCGCCCCTAATTTTCTTTTTTAAGTTATAGGAGATTTAGATTTTTTTCTTTTGTTAAATTCTTCTGAAAATAAAGAGGCTTTAAAATTTTACTGTATTCACTACAGTTACCTAGGTATAGTTTAATATAATGTTTTAGAAAATAAAAGGTGAGTGTATTTCTTTAGTTATTATTTGAACTAGTTCTTTCACTTCAATGGGTAGAATGATTGTGAGCACTGCCTAGATCCTGGGGATCCAGAAGATTGTCTGGGGATATAGAAAAAAGGAGGGTGGAGTGTGCCAAAGGGCACCTCACTTTGAAATTTTCTGAGGGCTTGTAGAATATTCCTCATATTGGGTTTGTGTGATGTCCTTTCATGATTAGATTCAGTTACATATTTTTGGAGGGATCTGTAGAAATTATGTTGTGTCCTTTTCAGGGCATCATAGGAGGCACAAGATAGTGGTTTTGTTTTGTTACTATCGATGTCAACATTTACCACTTGGTTATCTTCTTCTGAGTTTCTCTACTGTTAAGTGACTAACTTTTTCCTTTGTAATTAATAAGTAATATGTGGTAAGATAGTTTGAAACTATGTAAATATCTCTTAAAACAGTCTACCCACTACTTTCAGCTTCTGTTGATAATTCTTAGCTAAGTTATTACTTCTGGTGGTTGTAAAATGGTGATTTGCTAACCTCAGCGTTCCTTCTATACTTATTAACTGACATTTAAAAAAAAAGATTTATTGATTTTTGAGAGAGAAAACGTGAGTGTGGAAGGGGCAGAGAGAAGGGGGGACATATAATCCAAAGCAGGCTCTGAGCTGACAGCAGACAACCCGATGCGGAGCTTGAACTCCTGCACCATGAGATCATGACCTGAGCCAAAGTTGGAGGCTCAACCAACTGAGCCAACCAGGTGCCCCTAGCTGACATTTTATTAAAAAGTGTATTTATTTATTTTTGAAAGAGAGTGAGTGCGTGCACACAAGTGGATGAGGGGCAGAGAGAGAGAGAGGGAGAGAGGGAGACACAGAATCCAAAGCAGGCCCCAGGCTGTGAGCTGTCAGCACAGAGCATGACTCTGGGTTTGAACTCACAAACTGTAAGATCATAACCTAAGCCAAAATCAGCGCTTAATCAACTGAGCCACCCAGATGCCCCTATTAGCTGACATTCTAATGTAAGGAAGAGCTTTCTCTTTTCTCTTTGTATTTATATGTGTAAGTTTATATTTGTTTAAATTTGCATGGGGTCATAATTTCTAATTTAATTTAATTTCATATTTAAAGTTATAATCTATCACTCTGTTTTGATGCTTAAATTGTTCTAGGTTTGTCTTAATTGTTCTGTCAGTGGGAGACCTGTTTTAAGCTGGCTCCTGTTTCCTTTTGACATATTTTTCTTCTTTGAGAACACCCTTACCCAGCAGGATGTTTCAAGCCATATAAGAGTTCATCTGTGTTTTATTCTTTTGAATTTACTTTATGTTTACATATATTTTTTAAAATATAAAATTTATTGTCAAGTTGGTTTCCATACAACACCCAGTGCTCATCCCAACAGGTGCCCTCCTCAATGCCCATCACCCACTTGCCCCTCCCTCCCACCCCCCATCAACCCTCAGTTTATTCTCAGTTTTTAAGAGTCTCTTATGGTTTACCTCCTTCCCTCTCTGTGTATGTTTACCTATTTTTTACATTTTATCTTGCTTTTTATACTTTTTTACTTAAAAGTTTATTTTATCTGTATTTTACTTTCTACACTTTTATCTCTGATCCATTTGTAGTTTATTCTTGCATATTGTGTGAGGTGTGGGTCTCATTTTATCTTTTCCCATATGGTAAACAAGTTGCTCCAGCATCACTTACTATAAAGTCCATCTTGGCCCCATTGTTTTTGAGATGTCAGCTTATCATAAATTGAATTTCCATATGTAGTTATATTCTATTTCACTGGGGTGTTCATTCATGTATGAAGGCCATGCTGTTTTAATTATAGAGGCATTATAGTATATTAAAATATCTGTTTAGGGGTGCCTGGGTGGCTCAGTTGGTCAAGCACCCACCTTCGCCTCAGGTCGTCTCACGGCTCGAGGGTTCAGGCCCTGCATTGGGCTCTGTGCTGACAACTCCCCTGCTCACACACGGTCTCTCTCTCTCAAAAATAAACATTAAAAAAAAAATTAAAAAAAAAATCTGTTTGGACCAGTCCTCCCTCAGTAGCTTTTCTTTGTCAGTCTTCCTAGATATTTTTAAGGAACAGTTACTTTGAATCAAAAATTACTGAATAGAGAGGGAAGTTAAATTTGTCTTAAAAATTTTTTTGAATGTTTATTTTTTGAGAGAGCAGAAGCGAATGAACTGATGGGACTATTGAACTGTTGGGGAGGGGCGGAGAGAGATGGAAACACAGAATCTGAAGCAGGCTCCAGGCTCTGAGCTGTCAGCACAGAGCCTGACATGGGACTCGAACTCATGAACTGTGAGATCATGATGAGCCGAAGTCAGACACTTAACCAACTGAGCCACTGAGGCATCCCAAATTTATCTTTTTATATTTAGCTCTATTCTAGCCAAAAAAAAATTTTTTTTTAATTTAAATCCAAGTTAGGTAACATATAGTGTAATAATGATTTCAGGAATAGAATTTAATGATTCATCACTTACATATAACACCCAGTGCTCATCCCAACAAGTGTCCTCTTAATGCTCCATGCCCCTTTAGCTCTCCCCACCACCCAACACTCTGCCAGCAACCCTCACTCAGTTTGTCCTCTGTACTTAAGAGTTCTCTTATGGTTTATCTCCTTTTGTTTTTATTATTTTTGCTTCCCTTATGTTCATGTGTTGTATATCTTAAATTCCATGTGAGTGAAATCATATGATATTAGTCTTTCTCTGACAAATATCCTCTAGTTCCCTCCACATTTTGCAAGTGGCAGGATTTCATTCTTCTTGATCACCGAGTAATATTTGATTGTGTATATATATCACATCTTCTTTATCCATTCATCCGTCGATGGACATTTGGGCTCTTTCCATACTTTGGCTATTGTCGATAGTGCTGCTATAAACATAGAGGTGCATGTGCCCCTTCAAATCAGCACTCCTGTATCCTGTGGATAAATACCTGGTAGTGCAATTGCTAGATCATAGGGGCAGTTCTATTTTAATTTTTTGAGGAACGTCCATACTGTTTTCCAGAGTGGCTGAACCAGTTTGCATTCCCACCAGCAGTGCAAAAGAGATCCTCTTTCTCCGGATCTTTGCCAGCATCGGTTGTTGCCTGAGTTGTTAATGTTAGCCATTCTGACAGGTGTGAGATGGTATCTCATTGTGGTTTTGATTTGTATTTCCCTGATAAGGAGTGATGTTGAGCATTTTTTCATGTGTCTGTTAGCTATGTGGATGTTTTCCTTTGAAAAGTGTCTATTCATGTCTTTGCCCATTTCTTCACTGATTGTTTTTTGAGCTTTGAGTTTGATTAAGTTCTTTATAGATTTTGGATATTAACCCTTTGTCTGCTATGTCATTTGCAAATATGTTCTCCCCTTTCGTTGGTTGCGGTTTAGTTTTGCTGATTGTTTCCTTTGTTGTGGAGAAGCTTTTTGTCTTGATGAGGTCCCTCCCAATAGTTCATTTGTGCTTTTGTTTCCCTTGCATGGAGGGAAGTAAGAAGTTGCTGTGGCTGAGGTCAAAGAGGTTGTTGCCTGTTTTCTTCTCTAGGATTTTGATGGCTTCCTGTCTTACATTTAGACCTTTAATCCATTTTGAGTTTATTTTTGTGTATGGTGTAAGAAAGTGGTCCAGGTTCATTTTTCTGCATGTTGTTGTCTAGTTTTCCCCTCACCATTTGCTGGAAGAGACTATCTTTTTTCCACTAGATATTCTTTCTGCTTTGTCAAAGATTAGTTGGCCATACATTTGTGGATCCATTTTGGGTTCTCTGTTCTGGTCCATTGATCTGTGTGTCTGTTTATGTGCCAGTACCATACTGTCTTGATGATTACAGCTTTGTAATATAGCTTGAAGTTCGGAATTATGATGCCTCCAGCTTTGGTTATCTTTTTCAGGATTGCTTTGGCTATTCAGGGTCTTTTCTGGTTCCATACTAATTTTAGAATTGTTTGTTCTAGCTCTGTGAAGAATGTTGGTGTTATTTTGATAGGGATTGCATTGAATATATAGCTTGCTTTGGGTAGTATTGACATTTTAACAATATTTGCTTTTCCAATCCATGAGCATGGAATGTTTTTTTTGTGTCTTCAATTTCTTTCATAAGCTTTCTATAGTTTTTGGTGTATAGACTTTTCACATCTTTGGTTAGGTTTCTTCCTGGATATCTTATGGTTTTGGTGCAATTGTAAATGGGATTGAGTCCTTGATTTCTCTTTTTGCTGTTTCATTATTGGTATATAGAAATGCAACCGATTTCTGTACATTGATTTTATATCCTGTGACTTTGCTGAACTCATGGATCAGTCCTACCGGTTTTTTGGTGGAGTCTTTTGGGTTTTTTATATAGAGTATCATGTCCTTTGCAAAGAGTGAATGTTTGACTTCCTCCTTGCTGATTTGGATGCCTTTTATTTCTTTGTGTTGTCTGCTGAGGCTGGGATTTCCAACGCTGTGTTGAATAACAGTGGTGAGAGTGGACATCCTTGTCATGTTCCTGACCTTAGGGGAAAAGCTCTCAGTTTTTCCCCATTGAGGATGATATCAGTGGTGGGTTTTGTATATGGCCTTTATGATCTTGATGTGTGATCCTTCTATACCTATTTTTTTGTATAAAAGTTTTTTATCAAGAAAGGATGCTGTATTCTACATCTATTGAGAGGATCATGTGGTTCTTATCCTTTCTTTTATCAATGCAATGTATCACATTGATTAATTTGGAGATATTGAACCAGCTCTGTATCCCAGGAATAAATTCCACTTGATCGTGGTGAATGATTCTGTTAATGTATTGTTGGATCCAGTTTCCTAGTATCTTGTTGAGAATTTTTGCATACATGTTCATCAGGGAAATTAGTCTGTACTTTTCCTTTTTAGTGGGATCTTGTCTGGTTTTAGAATCAAGGTAATGGTGGCCTCATAGAACAAGTTTGGAATTTTTCCTTCAATTGCTATTTCTTGGAACAGCAAGGTATTAACTCTTCTTTACATGTTTAGTAGAATTCCCCTGGAAAGCCATCCAGCCCTGGATTCTTGTTTGTTGGTACATTTTTGATCACTGATTCAATTTTTTACTGGTTATGGGTCTGTTCAAATTTTCTATTTCTTTTTGTTTCAGTTTTGGTAGTTTATGTGTTTCTAGGAATTTTCCATTTCTTCCAGATTGCCCAGTTTGTTGGCCTATAATTGCTCATACTATTCTCTTAATATTGTTTATAATTTTGCAGTGTTGGTTGTGATCTCTCCTCTTTCATTCATGATTTTATTTATTTGGGTTCTTTTCCATTTTCTTAAAAAAAATTTTTTTTTAGTGTTTATTTTTGAGAGAGAGGGAGAGAGAGGGAGGGAGGGATGGAGGGAGAGAAAGCACGAGCAGGGAGGTGCAGAGAGAGAGAGGGAGACATAGAATCTAAATCAGTCTCAAGGCTCTGAGCTGTCAGCACAGAGCCCGATGTGGGGCTTGAACTCATGGACTGTGAGATCATGATCTGAGCTGAAGTCGGATGCTTAATTTATTGAGCCATCCAGGTGCCCCTCCCTTTTCTTTTTGATCAAAAGGAGGTTTATCAATTTTGCTAATTCTTTCAGAGAACCAACTCCTGGTTTCATTGATCTGTTCTACTGTTTTTTTTTTTTTTTCTTATTTTTAATTTTGTTGTCATTGATTTCTGCTTTAATCTTTGTTAGTTCCCATCATCTGCTGGTTTGGGGCTTTATTTGCTGTTCTTTTTCCAGCTCTTTTAGGTGTAAGGTCAGGTTATGTATTTGAGACCTTCCTTCTTCAGAAAGGTCTGGATTGCTATGTACTTCCTTCTTATGACTGCCTTTGCTGCATCCCAGAGGTTTTGGGCTGTCATATTTTCATTTTCACTGGCTTCCATGTACTTTTTAATTTTCTCTTTAATTTCTTGGTTAACCTATTCATTCTTTAGTACAATGTTCTTTAATCTCCAAATATTCATGGTCTTTCTAAATTTTTTCTTGTGGTTGATTTTGAATTTCATAGTGCTGTGGTCTGATAGCATGCAAAGTATGATCTTGATCTTTTTGTACTTGTTGAGGGCTGATTTGTGACTCAGTATGTGATCCATTGTGGAGAATATTCCATGTGCACTTGAGAAGAATGTGTATTCTCCTGCTTTAGGATGAAAATTCTGAATATATCTATTAAGTCCATCCAGTCCAGTGTGTCTTTCAGAGCCATTGTTTCCTTGTTGATTTTCTGCCTACATGATCTGTCTTTGCTCTAACTGGGATGTTGAAGTCCCCTTCTATTATGGTATTATTATCAGTGAGTTTCTTTATGTTTGTGATTAATTGATTAATCTATTTGGGTTCTACCACATTGGGGTCATAAATATTTATAATTGTTAGATCTTCTTGCTGGGTAGACCCCTTAATTACCATATAATGCCCTTCTTCATCTCTTGTTACAGTCTTTATTTTAAAATCTAGTTTGTTTGATGTAAGTATAATTACTCCAGCTTTCTTCTTGATGACTATTTGCATGATAGATGGTTCTCCATCCCCTTGCTTTCAATCTGCAGTTGTCTTTAGGTCTAAATGAGTCTCCTGTAAGCAGCATATAGACGGGTCTCATTTTCTTATCCATTCTGATACCCTGTCTTTTGAGTGAAATGTTTAGTCCATTGACATTTAGAGTGAGTACTGAAAGATATGAGTTTAGTGACATTGTGTTGCTTGCAGAGGGTGTTTCTGGTGATGTTCTGTGGTTGTTTCTAGTCTTTGTTGCTTTTGGTCTTTTTGTTTTCTTTTGTCTTCTCTCCAATCAAAGGGTTCCCCTTAACATTTCTTGCAGGGCTGGTTTAGTGGTCATGAACTCCTTTAGTTTTTGTTTGGGAAACTCTTTATTTCTCCTTCTATTTTGAATGACAGCCTTACTGGATAAAGAATTCTTGGCTGCACATTTTTCTGGTTTAGCACTTTGAATATATTCTGCTACTCCTTTCTGGCCTGCCAAGTTTCTGTGGATAGGTCTGCTGCGAATCTGATTTGTCTTCCTTTATAGGTTAAGAACATTTTTGCCTTGCTGCTTACATGATTCTTTTCTCATCTGTGTATTTTGTGAATTTGACTACGATATGCCTTGGTGATGGTCGGTTTTTGTTGAATCTAATGGGAGTTTCCTGGTTTTTTGGATTTTGATGTCTACGTTCTTCTCTAGAGTAGGAAAGTTTTCTGCTTAAATTCACTCACATACACCTTCTGCCCCTTTTTCTCTCTTTTCATCTTCTGAGACTCCTATGATTTGAATGTTATCCCTTTTTAATAAGTCACAGAATTCTCCAAGTCTTGTATCATGATCTTTTGCTCTGTTTGCCTCCTCTTTTCTGCTTCATTATTCTCTTTATCTTCTAAATCACTGATTTGCTGCTCTGCCTCATCCATCCTTGCCATCGTGGCATACATTTGAGATTGCATCTCGGTTATAGCACTTGTAATTTCATCCTGACTAGATTTTCTTTCTTTAAATCTCTGCAGGAAGGGATTCTATGCATTTGTCAACCCCAGCTAATATTCTTATTGTGCTCATAAATTCTAGCTCAGACATCTTGCTTATATCTGTGTTGATTAAGCCCCTGGCTGTCATTTCTTCCTCCTCTTTCTTTTGGGGTAAATTCCTTTGTTTTGTCATTTTGGAAGAAGAAAAAAATAAAGTGAAAAATAAAAATGAAAAAATCAAAAATCAAAAATCAAATAAAGGAAGCTAGATCCTAGGTGTGTTTTTAGTCTGCTTGTTGAAGGAATCTTGATAGAGAAAAAAGGGAAAGAAAAGAAAAATAAGACATTTAAAAATTTTAAAAAATAGATAAAATAGAATAAAGTGATATAAAGAAAATGAAATAGAATAAAAATTAAAAAAAAGTAAATGTAAAGTAGAAAAAATAAAAATAAATTTTTCTCTTTTTGTGTCCACTAAAGAGAATGAAACGAAAGAATGAAAAAAAACCAATTTAATCAAAAACAGAAGCAAAAAAAACGAATGCAAAACAGCAAACAGAATGAAACCTAATGAAGTTGCATCCAGTTTCCCCTAGAACTGAAACTTTGAAGCCCTGTATAGTCCATCTGTTCACTAAGTATGCGATGTGACTTCTGCTGGTCTTCTAGTGGATGTGCTTGGAGGGCGCAGTTGGGCGGGGCTTGGTGTAACAGCTCTATTCTCCACTAGGTTTCACTGCTTAGCTTACTGTGGTTGTCAGTGTTGTGCGCAAATGTGTGCGGAGAGTGGAAATGGCTTCACCGAGTCCCTAGTCTCTGGCACAGGAATGTTGCACTTTCGCCAGTTCACAATCAAGCACCCCTCCTTTGTCTCAGGCCTCTGTCCACCTTCAGCCTCTACCCTCTGCGTGTCCCAAGCTGTCCGCCTGCCAGGCAGCACCTCCCTCCAGAATTTTATATCAGATGAGGTTGTGTTTCAAATCCTCACACTTCAGAGACCCCCCCCCCCCCCCCCCCGGCTTGGACCTGTGCTGACTCCCTGTGGGAGGTTCTTGCTGAGCAATGGCTGGGTGCGGGATTGCCCCTGAAAATGTTCATGCGATCGCACAGCAGAAGAGGGTCAGAGATTATGTCAAGTCACAACACAGCTGTTACTGGGTTTCACCACACTGTGGTGTCTTTGTCCCAATACCAGCAAACATGGCTGCCCTCTGGGGTCTGCTGGGACCTTTGCCTGTTGGCAGGCCTTGTGGCCTCTACCAAATGCACTCCAAGCAGGGGAATCGCTTCTCCTGGGGTGGCACATGGACCCCTTAGATCCCTCTGCCTGCTCCTGGGAATCTACACTCCTTATTTCTTCACCAGAGCACCAGGCACTGAGTTTCAGAACTTTAGACTCTGGGCTCCACTGTTTATATAATCCTGATGGTATTGAAACCCTCTCCTTTCTTCCTGTCAGTGGTTTTGGGGAACAGATTTCTTGCTCAGTCCCCTGCAAGTGTTTTCACTCTTTCTCTCTCTTTCTCTCCAGCTACTTGCAGGGGAGTGTTTTTCCTGCACTCTCCTCATGTGCTGCACACTCCCCCTTTCTCTGTCTTCTCTCTGCAAAAACAGTTTCCTACCCTCCATGGCTTTTCTCTTCCCTAATTCACCTCTCTGCAGTGTGTATCCGCTGAGTTCTGTAGCTCAAGTTATGCAGATTGTTGTGTTAACCCTTAGGTCAATTTCCGAGGTGTTCAAATGGTTTGATGTTGATCTAGCTGAATTTCAGGGACAAGCCAAGCTCAGGGTCTCCATGCTGCTCTGCCATCTTAACTTTTCCCCTCTGTATTAGCCAAAATTTTCATAAGGAAGCTTACTGTTACGTTTTTAAATTATTTGATAGAGAATATATATTAACATTATTTACTATAAAAGTTATAACATAAAATCTAAGATTGTCTTATGGTTGTTATATATGATTAACGAAATTTTATTTTCCCATTTCCATGGGTTATTTTATTATATAAATCTGAGGTTTATTAAAGTTTCTTCTAGTCAAAAAACATAAAACTAAAGAAAATACAACAGTGAATCACATCTCTGTATATAACCTGATTTTGCATGTAAGTGCATAAGAAATTGGCCAGTACAATTTTAAAGCTTCATTCACGCTTACTTCAAAATAACAGAACTATGAGCACAGAGAATCAGAACTTTCTGAATTTCTAAATAATGATGACAAAAGAAGAATGTTAACTTCATAATTTTTGAGGATTATTTTATATTGTCAGAACTTTACCAATAATAGGAAAATTTTTATTTTCTTTTTAAAAAAATAGCATCTTGTTCTTATTTATGGCTATAATATATACTCACATATTTCTAAGGATAATAATTCAGTTTTTAATAGTTTTCTTCTTTTATTTGTTTTCTCTGGTACTTGTTCTAAGCTGGTTATTCTACTGGATATTCTAAAAAATCTGCTGGTACCTTGTTCTCTATAATCAAAGGATGAATAATATAAGGACTGTGTAGGTGAGTGTAGTTCTGTGCCTTTATCCCTGGTAGAACATTTGAGGGAGGCCCACTTATGTGTGATTAAATTGTTAACAGGTATTATGGCTCACTTCACTTATGCTTCTTTTCAGGGGTCCTGGTCCAAAATTATTTTGCAGAAAGGAAAATCATTCTATTATACATTACAGATAGAATCTTATTCCTGTTTTGTCTTGCTCTCAAGAATAGAGTGATTATAAAACAGTAGTTAGGGGTGCCTGGGTGGCTCAGTCGGTTAAGCATCTGACTTCGGTTCAGGTCATTATCTTGTTTGTGAGTTCGAGCCCTGTGTTGGGCTGTGTGCTGACAGCTCAGAGCCTGGAGCCTGCTTCAGATTCTGTGTCTCCCCTTCTCTCTGCCCCTCCCATGCTCATGTTCTGTCTCTCTCTCTCTCTCTCAGTAATAAATAAATGTTAAAAAAATTTAAAAAACACCAGTAGTTAGTGTCTTTCTAACTACTGGTGAGAAACAGGTGAGAATGATCTTAAATGACGTCAAGAATACAAGGAACTGAAAACTTCTCTTCCCAATGAAACTGTGTATTTCATAAATCAGATAAATTAGTCAAAATACTGAGTTTTTAAATGGTAAAAAATATTCTTGATTTGATTGTTAAAATAAATTTTGAATTCAAAGAAGTATTTTTCACACCTGTTTATAAGTTGAGGAGTATCACTAACTTGATCTTGTTTTTAAATTACTGGAATATCTGACTTATTTAAGAAGTTGATTTATTCCTGTTCTGAGAAAGCCATTCAATAAAATCAGTTTCTGGTACCATGGAAGTTTTTTTTTTATTATTTTATATTGACCATGTATGGATTGTACTGTTCTGTGGTCTCTAGAAGGAGATTATATGTTAGTCTGTCCAAATGATTTGTGTAGTTCAATTTTGTATTATCCATTTGTTGACTTTTATATTTGTCTGTTTATTCTTGCCTTGAAGGAAAATCTAAATGTCAAACTGGTGGAAAATCAAAGAGGACAATTCAAGGCACACATAAAAATACCAAACAGGTACAGCATATACAACTTTCTACTTGTAGAGTTTTAATTTCATTGAGACAATAAATATTGTGTATTTTGTCTTTATGTAAAAATCATTGTAACATTCTTTAGTTAACAAATGTGTGTATAGTACTGTATACCCAGCTCGTACTAAATACTTTACAAATATAAATTTATTGCTGCTTGTCACAGTCCTTCAATGTTGGCATTATTATCTTTATTTAAAAAATGAGGAAACTGAGGTAGGAATAAGTTCTATAACTTGCTAGTGAGTGACAAAGCCAAGATTTGAACCCATGCCATTAATTTCTAGTTTATGCTCTTAATGCTTCTGCTACACATCCCATATTTGTGAATTCTTTATGATTTTCTTTCTTGGTATGACAGTGTCTTTAGGTTGTAGAATAGTAAGAGTATTGTCTCTAAAAATTTTCACATTGCTTTACTAAAATTTAGAGAATGCAAGCCTACTTTATTTAAAAAATTTTTTTAGCATATGAATAGTTTGCTTTTTAATTCATAGTTATTTTCTCTTAAAGTATAGTTATATATGCTTTTCATATGTATTATTTTGGTTTTGATATTAAATATACCAATATGATTCTGTAAGCCAAAAGGTTCATTCACATAAGGAAAGCAGGAACTTCTAATCAAAATGTCATTGTAAGTTCCTAAGAAAATCCCTGACTCCTCACATACAGTGGTATCAATGATAAAAAAATTAGCTTTAATTAAAAAGATAAAGGATTTTCAAAAATAAGATAACCATCTCTGTGGATCAGAAGTAAAACAAACACATTGACAGGTAGGTGGAGTTGGGGATGTGAACCTAATCAACAAATCTTAGGGGTAAAGGAGGCTGAAATGTCCTGATTATGATGGGAAAACAGATGGAGGATATGGTATAAAATTTTAGGCTTGTGTGGGGTTCTACATTAGAAGCAAAAAAAGCTACAATCTTCCTGGGGTTGTGCCCTGTGAATTGATGTCTGAAGTAGTACAAGGGAGTAGCCTGTGGTTTATGACAGGATCTGTATTCTTGAAGGGTGAGAGTTTTAAGTCCCCAATAAAAGACCTCTGGAAGTGAGATCACTTCCAGAGTGGGCTAGATGATGGTCATCATAACACTAGTACACATGGAGTGAGGGTGAGCAAAGTGAAGAACAAAAATACGAGAAATTCAGACTCAAAATGAACTTGTGATGTAAAATGTCAAAGCACACGAGGAGAATAATGTTATAAAATATAGATAACACATTCTGTGAATAAGGTAATGAAAAGTCATTTTCCTAGAGAAGACTTGCAAATAAATGAGCTTAAATTTCTCAAAGGAAAGAATAACTACAAACGAAAAGGAAAATTCTTAAAGAATACAGATGGATATTAATTTTGAACATTTATGGATGAAAGTGAACCAATTAGAAACCTTATAAATGAAATGTCAATGAAATTAAAAAAAACCCATAATTAATGAAGTAAATGTTGTATTGGACAAAGGGAATTTGTGAATTGGAAGACACTACTGTGGAGAATTTAAAACATGTCTCAGAGACCTAACGAGATGGAAAATAAGAAAGATGGATTCCAGGACTGTTGAAAGTAGAGAATAAATAGTGGGCATTGAATATTTGAAAAGATAATGTTGAAAAATTTTCTCATTTTGAGTTCCCAAGAGCTTCAGAGCATAACTGTAGAGCTGAGCAGGGTAAGTAAAAAGAGATATATTCCTAGCTACATTCTAGGGAGTCTGAAGAATGTTAAGGTTAAGGAAAAAAATCTTTAAAAATACCAGGAAGTTGGGGCTCCTGGGTGGCTCAGTCGGTTAAGTGTCCGACTTCGCCTCAGGTCGTGATCTCGCGGTCCGTGAGTTCGAGCCCCGTGTCGGGCTCTGTGCTGACAGCTCAGAGCCTGGAGCCTGTTTCAGATTCTGTGTCTCCCTCTCTCTCTGACCCTCCCCCATTCATGCTCTGTCTCTCTGTGTCTCAAATAAACGTTAAAAAAAATTTTTTTTTTAAATAAAAATAAAAATACCAGGAAATAAACAAAACTACAGAGGAATGACAGATTAATAGCCTTATTATGAACAAAAGGACAATGAAGCAATATATTCGAAGTTTTAAGACAAAATTACTTTTAACCCAGAATTCTATGCTCAGCCAAGTGCAAGAGTAAAATAAAGCCATTTTTAGATATTTTAGACAAAGACTAAGTGTTTGCCACCCACTGACCCTTAATGAAGGAACTATCAAAGATGAACTTAAAGAAGAAAAGGTAACGTGGAAGAAGGAGCGTGATAAAAAGGTATGTGTAAAATATGTTCGTAAGTCTTACTAACAGTTGATGGTTTGAAAACACACACAATTAGATTTAGAAAAGTGAACTATAGTTTTAGACAATATTAACATGAAAGCTAGATTGTAGGGAGTTAGAATGGAGTTAGAGTGATAAAATCCTTGTCTTATTTAGGAGGAAGTTTTTGTTAGGAAAATATGAAGTAAATGTGTATGATAAAAAGGCCATCTACTGAAAGCAGCCATGATTTCCAACTAGAGGAAAAGAGGAAGTAAATAAATCAAAGTTTTTCAACCCCGTAAAAGGCAAGAGAAAGAAAAGAAAAATTATGGTAAATAAAAAACACAAAAGATGGTGGTGGATATTAAGCATAAATATATTAGCAAACATAATATATGTAAACTGATTAAATTCACTACTTACAAGTACTGTGTGTTAACTGGTTGTGTCACTGGAGCTGCACAGGTTAAGTTCACTTAAAAGGCAGTTGATTGAACTAAATCTCTCATTTCAAATTGAGCTATATGTTGCTTACAAGGGACACATTTAAAACTTCAAGGAAAGAGGGCGCCTGGGTGGCTCAGTTGGTTAAGTGGCCGACTTCAGCTCAGGTCATGATCTCACGGTCCATGAGTTCAAGTCCCACGTCAGGCTCTGTGCTGACAGCTCAGAGCCTGGAGCCTGTTTCAGATTCTGTGTCTCCCTCTCTCTGACCCTCCCCATTCATGCTCTGTCTCTCTCTGTCTCAAAAATAAATAAACGTTAAAAAAAAAAAATTTCTTTAAAACTTCAAGGAAAGACAAAAAACAAAGGGATAGAAAAAGATCCAGGTAGATACTTGGTATTCTAGATATACTCTAAAGTTAGTATAGCAATACTCAGATCAGTTGGAATTCAACATGAAATGCATTGACAACATAAAGATGGTAGTTGCATAATGGTGAAAAGAATAATCATCTATGGAGTATAAAAATAGTAAATTTTTATGTACCTTACAGCATAAGCTTGAAATAAGTAAAGCCCAAACTAACAGAATTATAATAGGAAATGTACATTCATAATCATACTAGGAAATATTAATATCTCCTACTCAGAAACTGGTAGATCAAGCAGAAAAAAAATAGTAAGGTTACAGAATTAGGAGTACAATTATGTTACATCTCACATAAATAAATATATGTGTGTGTATTGGCACTCAAGAAATAGTGTACACAGAACATATATGCAAAAATTGACCACATAGTAGGTCGTAAGGGTAGTCTCAATAAATAGAAGTCAGAGAAGTCAGAACATGTTCTTTGACTGTAAGTGCAATTAAATTAGAAAAAAAAATGGAAGGGTATTTTAACATCATATACAAAAAATAGATTATTGATGGACTAAAGCCCAAATGTGAGAACAAAAATTTAAAACTATCTAGAAAGATATTTTTATTACCTTGAAATAGGAGAGACTTTCCTAGATAAGACAAAAAACACAATTCATGCATAAGTTACGTAAAATTAAATTTATATGCTAAAAAACTCAGTTAAACAAAACTAAAGGTAAGACTGGGAGAAGATACTATATATCAAAATTTATAAAGAGCTAAGATTAATCAGAAAAAAACCGTAAAAAATTGTGGGAAACCTGAATAGCTTGTAAACTGAAAAGATGCTTCATTTTAGTAGTAACCAGGGAAATGCGTCTTGTGAAATCTTGCCACTTTGCCCTCTAGAACTAGGTTCATCATCAGCATATCTTCTGTATTTCACTCTTCTCTTGAACATTCCTTTTACCTTCTTGTTTTAAAACTAAATCCCAACTCACTTGTGAGGATCCTGCTTCCACGGTCTTTAAGTAATAGCTGCAGCACTTCGATCTCTGGTTGTAGAGTTTGGTTAGGTTTTCTGCCTTTCCTTACTGCCATTTCAGACAGTTCTCCCTTCTATCTCCTAAAACTCCCTGGATCTGAAGTGTGTGCTATCAGACTGTACCACCTGCGTTTCCTTCTTGTAGTTGCTGACAGACTTCTAGGTCACTTTTTATTCCTTGAAGATATAATTTCCAGGCTCACTGCAGGCTGTCTACCATCACTGCCATCCTCTCAATTCCTTGCATTTCTTTCTTCCAGCAGTCTTATCTTCTACTCATTTCCATGGTCACACTCTTGCCTTGTCCTTACTGATAACCACTCTTCCTCCAGGATCTCAGTCTCCATCCCTCTTCTACCTGTCATCTTTCTTTCCACCTTACTTCTTCTGATCTCCTGACTCTAATTGTTCTTCAACCCCATATAATCTGTAATTTATTGATCCTGCTACCCTTTGGCTATCTTTCACTTTCCATATGTCTACACTTCCCTGAAAATCCACCTGAGATTCTTTTTTTTTTTTTTTTTAATATATGAAATTTACTGTCAAATTGGTTTCCATACAACACCCAGTGCTCATCCCAAAAGGTGCCCTCCTCAGTACCCATCACCCACCCTGCCCTCCCTCCCACCCCCCATCAACCCTCAGTTTGTTCTCAGTTTTTAACAGTCTCTTATGCTTTGGCTCTCTCCCACTCTAACCTCTTTTTTTTTTTTTTTTTCCTTCCCCTCCCCCATGGGTTTCTGTTATGTTTCTCAGGATCCACATAAGAGTGAAACCATATGGTATCTGTCCTTCTCTGTATGGCTTATTTCACTTAGCATCACACTCTCCAGTTCCATCCATGTTGCTACAAAAGGCCATATTTCATTTTTTCTCATTGCCACGTAGTATTCCATTGTGTATATAAACCACAATTTCTTTATCCATTCATCAGTTGATGGACATTTAGGCTCTTTCCATAATTTGGCTATTGTTGAGAGTGCCGCTATACACATTGGGGTACAGGTGCCCCTATGCATCAGTACTCCTGTATCCCTTGGATAAATTCCTAGCAGTGCTATTGCTGGGTCATAGGGTAGGTCTATTTTTAATTTTCTGAGGAACCTCCACACTGCTTTCCAGAGCGGCTGCACCAATTTGCATTCCCACCAACAGTGCAAGAGGGTTCCTGTTTCTCCACATCCTCTCCAGCATCTATAGTCTCCTGATTTCTTCATTTTGGCCACTCTGACTGGCGTGTCCACCTGAGATTCTATGGTTTGTCTGTCATAATCATTTTCTTGCATACTCTCTTGACTGTCTTACTACCCTGCCCCTTGGCAGTATATGCTTGGCAGGACTGTCCTGTTTAAATCTACCTTTCTGCCTGTTGTGCTCTGTATACCTATGCATTTTGAACATGGGTAGAGAAAAGTATCAATTATGTTGACTAGTCTATTTTTACATTTATGACCGCTAACTTCACACGGATAGTACTGTCCCAAAGTCCTATTGCATGCCCCTAGCTTTTTATGTCAATACAGTCCCAGAGTTATTAAAAGGATAATAAAGGAATACTACAGATAACTCTATATGACACAAATTTGATAACCTAGATGAAATGGACTAAGTCCTTTAAAGGCACACTGTCAAAACTCTGTGAAGAGGGGCACCTGGGTGGCTCAGTCAGTTAAGCCTCTGACTTTGGCTAAGGTCATGATTTCATGGTTTGTGAGGTGGAGTCCCGCATCAGGGGCTGACAGCTCTGAGCCTGGAGCTTGCTTAGGATTCTGTGTCTCCCTATCTCTCTGCCCCTCCCCCCTTTGTGCTCTGTCTCTGTCTCTCAAAAATAAACAAACATTTGAAAAAAAAAAAAAAAACCTCTCTGAAGAAGAAATAGATAATCTTTATAGGCCTAAAGCTATAAAGAAATTGAATCAGTAATTAATAATCTTCCAAAACAGAAAGTGCCAGGCCCCTGTGGATTCATTGTTGAATTCTAAGTATTTAAGGAAGAAATTAAACTAATTCTCTACAGTCTCTTTCAGAGGGTAGAGGCAGAGGGAATAGTTCCTATCTCATTTAATCAGGCCCTAATACCAAAATCAGACAAAAACATTATAAGAAAAGATAACTGCAGACCAATAACTCTCACGAACATAGATGAAAAACAATCCTCCATAAAATATTAGCAAATTGTATCCCACAATATTTGAAAAGAATGATACACTATGACCAAATGGGATTTATCCCAAGGACAAAGCTAGTTCAACACTCGAAAGTAAATAAATGTAATGCATTACATCAGCAGGCTAAAAAGAAAAATCACATTATCATATCAATAGGTGCAGAAAAAACATGTGACAAAACTCAACACTGATTTATGACAAAAACCTTCAGGAAGCTAGGAATAGAGGGGAGTTTCCTGAACTTGATAAAATAAAATCTACGAAAAAAACCTACAACTAATGTGATACTTAATGGTGAGAAAGTAGAAGCTTTCCCACTAAGATCAGTTATAAGGCAAGGATGCCCCTTGCACTACTGGTTTTCAACATTATAATGGAAGTTCTCCTAATGCAGTATGACAAGAAAAGGAAATAAAAGGCATACAGCTTGGGAAGGAAGGAATAAAACTGTCTTTGTCCACAGATGATAAGATTATGTAAGAAATCTGAAAGTATCAAGAAAAAACTCCTGGAACTAATAACCCATTAGAGCAGGTTGCAGGGTAGAAGATTAATACACAGAAGTCAGTGGCTTTCCTGTATACCAGTGATGAACAAGTGGAATTTAAAATTAAAAACACAATACCATTTATATTAACACTCCCTTGAATTAAATACGTAAGTATAAATCTAAGAATGTATGTATGGATCTATATGAAAAAAACGATAAAACTCTGATGAAAGAAATCAAAGAACTAAATAAATGGAAAGGCATTCCATGTTCATGAATAGAAAGACTGAATATTGTCAAGATGTCATTTCTTCCCAGCTTTATATGTAGATTCAGTATAATCCTGACAACTTATTTTATAGATAGTGACAAACTGGTTCTAAACTGTATGTGGAATCAACGAAATATTGAAGAAGAACAAAGTTGGAGGACTGACACTACCCAACTTTCAGACTTTCTATAAAATTACAGTAATCAAGGCATGTGTTGTTGGCAAAACAATAGGTAAATGGATCATGGAAGAGAATAGAGAGCCCAGAAATAGGCCCACATAAATAGCTAGCTACTCTTTAACACAAGAGCAAAGACAATACAATGGAACAAATACGGTTTTTTCAACAAATCATGCTAGACCAACTGGATGGACATCCATATGCAAAAAATGAATCTAGGCAGATACCTTATACCCTTCACAAAGTTAAACCAAAAAATGGATCATAAACCTAAATGTAAAGTGCAAAAACTATAACATTCCTGATAACATAGAAGACCTAAATGACCTTGGGTATGGTGATGAGATTTTAGATATAATATCAAATTTGTGATCCATGAAGGAAATCTTGATAAGCTAGATTTAATTAAAATTAAAGCTTTGCTCTACAAAAGACAATGTCAAGAGAATGAGAAGACAGGCCACAGACTGGGAGAAAATATTTGCAAAAGACACCCTTGTTAAAGGATTGTTATCCAAAATATATGAAGAACTCTTTAAACTCAAATAGTAAGATACAGTGTTATATTAATTTTAGGTGTACAGTATACTGATTAAACAACACTGTATGTTAACTGCCCTAGAATTAAAATAATAAAAAACCTCAACGATAAGAAAACAAGCAACCTGATTAACAAACAGGCCAGAGGATGTACAGAAGGCAAATCAGCATATGAAAAGATACTCCACATCATATGGCATCAGGGAAATGTAAGTTAAAGCAACAATGAGATGTTACTACACACCCATTAGAATGGCCAAAATTGGGAATACTGATAACACCAGATGCTGGTAAAGATGTGGAATCACAGGAACTCTCATTCATTGCTCATGAGAATGCACACTGGTATAGTCACTTAGGAAGACAGTCTGGCAGTTTATAAATTGCTAGTTTATAAAGTCTTATAAAACTAAACCTACTCTTACCATATAATCGAATAGTCCTGGTCCTTGGTATTTATACAGAGGAGTTGAAAACTTAATGTCCACACAAAAATTTGCACATGGATGTTTATAGCAACTTTATTCATAATTGTCAAAACTTGGAAAAAACCAAGATGTCTTTCAGTAGGTGAATGGATAAATAAGCTGTGGTACATCCAGGCAATGGAATGTTATTCAGTAAAAAGAAAAGAGCTATCAAGCTATAAAAAGACATGGAGTGGGGGTGCCTGAGTGGCCTAGTCAGTTAAGCGCCCGACTTAAGCTCAGGTCATGATCTCATGGTTTGTGGGTTTGAGCCCTGTGTCAGCTCTGTGCTGACAGCTCAGACCCTGGAGCCTGCTTCAGATTATGTCTCCCTCGCTCTCTCTCTCTCTGCCCCTCCCCCGCTCACACTCTGTCTCTTAAAATGAATGTTAAAAAAAGAAAAAAGTCATGGAGGAACTTTATTATTATTTAAAAAAATTTTTTAAATTGTTTATTTTTGAGAGAGATACAGAGCATGAGCAGGGGAGGGGCAGAGAGAGAGGGTGACACAGAATCTGAAGCAGTCTCTAGGCACTGAGCCGTCAGCACAGAGCCTGACTTGGGGTCTTGAACTCATGAGCTGAGCCATGAGATCATGACCTCAGCTAAAGTTGGAGGCTTAACCGACTGAGCCACCCAGGCACCCTTACATGGAGGAACTTTAAATGCTTACTACCAAGTGAAAGAATCCAACCTCAAAAGGGTACATACCATATGTTTATATGGCATTCTAGAAAAGGCAAAACTGTGGAGACAAGATCAGTGGGGTGGACGCTGCCCAGTAAACATCATTAAAGTCTTCCCCCTCACCACCATTGTGTCTAAGTCAGAGTCTCCCAAAGAGCCTGAACAGCTGTGGAAGCTTTTCATCGGAGGTTTGAGCTTTGAAACAACTGATGAGAATCTGAGGAGCCATTTTGAGCAATGGGGAACGCTTATGGACTGTGTGGTAATGAGAGGTCCAAACACCAAACACTCCAGAGGCTTTGGGTTTATCACGTATGCCACTGTGGAAGAGGTGGATGCAGCCATGAATGCAGAGCCACATAGGGTGGATGGAAGAGTTGTAGAACCAAAGACGGCTGTCTCAAGAGAAGATTCTCAAAGACCTGGTGCCCACTTAACTGTGAAAAAGATTTTTGTCAGTGGCATTAGAGAAGACACTGAAGGTCATCATCTAAGAGATTATTTTGAACAGTATGGGAAAATTGAAGTGATTGAAATCATGACTGACTGAGGCAGTGGTAAAAAAAGGGGCTTTGCTTTTGTAACATTTGATGACCATGACTCTGTAGATAAGATTGTCGTTCAAAAATACCGTACTGTGAATGGCCATAAATGTGAAGTAAGGAAAGCTGTATCTAAGCAAGAGATGGCTGGTGCTTCATCCAGCCAAAGAGGTTGAAGTGGTTCTGGAAACCTTGGTGGTGGTCATGGAGGTGGTTTTGGTGGGAATGACAACAGTGGTCATGGAGGAAACATGAGTTGGCGAGGTGGCTTTGGTGGCAGTTGAGGAGGTGGTAGATATGGTGGCAGTGGAAATGGCTATAATGGATTTGGTAATTTGGTAATGATGGAAGCAACTTTGGAGGTGGTGGAAGCTATAACGATTTTGGCAATTACAAAAATCAGTCTTCAAATTTTGGACACAAGAAAGGAGGAAAGTTTGGAGGCAGAAGCTCTGGCCATTAAATCACGAAGCCAAGGTATCTATGGAGGTTCCAGCAGCAGCAGTGACTATGGCAGTGGCAGAAGGTTTTAATTACTGCCAGGAAACAAAGCTTGGCAGGAGAGGAGAGCCAGAGAAGTGACAGGGAAGCTACAGGTTACAACAGATTTGTGAGCTCAGCCAAGCACAGTGTGGCCGGGTCTAGCTGCTACAAAGAAGACATATTTTAGGCAATACTCATGTGTATGGGCAAAAAAGTTGAGGACCGTATTTGTGACTAATTGTATAACAGGTTATTTTAGTTTCTGTTCTGTAGAAAGTGTAAAGCATTCTAACAAAGGGTTTTAATGTAGATTTTTTTTTGTATGCATACTGTTGATTGCTAAATGTAATAGTCTGATCATGATGATGAATAAATGTGTCTTAAAAAATAAAAGATCAGTAGTTGCCAGAGGTTCGGGTGTGGAGTTAGGGAGGGGAGAACAGTCAGAGCACAGAAGATTCCAGATACCATACTATGTATGATACTTTAATGATGGATACGTGCCATTATACATTTGTCCAAACCCATAAAATGACCAACACCAAGAGTAAACTGTAAGGTAAACTATAATCTTCGGGCGATTATGATGTGTCAGTGTAGGTACATCAAGAAAATATATGTTGAATTTTATGTGCCCATGTACTTTTCTGCGAATTGGTCCATAGGCATCATTAGAGTATCAGGGGAGTCAATGAGCCCTTCTGAGAGAGATGAGTCAGAAATCTCAATTTCTCCCCTCCTCTTTCACTCTCCTTACCTTTATTCTTCCTCTTTCCCTCAAGAGTCATTGATTAAAACAGTATAATGTCACGGAATTCAGTTGTGTCAAACCTTTCTCACCAATTTAGATTGCTTTGTCTTCTTGAGGATCTTGAAAGCAGCTTACTACAGTGAGCTGTAGTAAGGGGATAATTCTCTGATTTTGAATCTTGGTTTTATTACTTAGTGTGAGACCTTGTGTTCATTTCCTAATTTAGTTAAACCTGAGTTTTCTCTTCTGTAAAATGGAGTTAATAAAGTTACCTATTATATAAAATTGCTTCAAAGATTAAATGAAGTGTAACTGTGTGGAAAGCACTTAGCACAGTGCCTGGCACATAGCAAGTATACCATGAATGTTAGATGCTGCTGCAGTTATTTATTATCATTGCTATTATTTTTATCAGTGGTAAGTAAGAGCCATGTACTTTGGAACTCTATAGTGACTTAATCTCTACAATTTGATTTACCTGTTCCACTCTTTTTCACAAATTTGACAATTTTGCCATTAGTTTATTCCCATTTTTTTCTATGAGCACATTTCTTCTCTTATTCATCTTTCCCACTATAATCATACCTAACATTATTTGGGCACTAATTGTATGCTAGGTGCTATGTGAAATGCTTTATGAACATTGGAGTAGAAGTTGGAAGACTAGGTTCTAGTCCTGGTTCCATCACTCACCCTTTGACCTGCTAAAAAATTCAATCTTTCTGAGCCTCAATTTTGTTATCTATATAGGAATAATAAATATTTGTCCTGTCTTTACAGTTTGTTGGAATGATTAAATGATAAGTCTTCAAAATCCTTTGATAAAATATAAATAAGCATGCAAGTATAAAGTATTACCATTGTTGCAAAGTTAAACATCAAATTTGCATAGCATATTGCCCTGTAAATGGAATTTTCTAACTGTAGTAGTTTTTTGCCTTACTAGCAACTTTCCTAGTAAAAGCTTCACATAGAGCAATCACAGAGAATAGAAACATCTTAACCTGCAAGCAGTAGTGGCTATTCTACATTGTAAGAAGGGATGGCAAAATGTTTGAATCATATACACATGGTTGCGTGACAAGGTAAATGCATAAATGGGTGAAAATGAGTGAAAGTACTTTTGAGAATTCATAAGATTAGAATCTAAAGTCACAGGAAGCTACTCGCTCTTTGCTGATCAGTGTAGAACAACTTCATGAAGGAGGCACAATTTGGGAAACTTCACAAATTAACTTTAACTTTGGATGGTGTATGGGAAGAGAAGTGAAATGGTCTGGGCTGTATGGTAAAGGGCTGGCAGCACAGGGCCTGCATTACATTACACGCAGTGTAAATGGTAAGCAGTGTTTTTGTGGAGCTCTAATGGGAAGATGGTCTCCTGTGGCTATATGATCTTTGACAAATGAGCCTCTGAACCTCAGTTTTCTGAACTATAAAGTGAAGCTAATAATACATAGTTTATGAATTGTTTGAAGGAGGTTAGAAGATTATGTAAAGTTGCTTTATGATGTTTTGTTGTCCCTGTTATCAGGAGAGTGGACAGAATTGGGCTTGACTTTGGGATAGATGCTAGTTGAATGGGATTTTGAATTTGGTTTAATCCAAGGAAGGGATATTTGCCATAATAATAAAATTATTTACTACTAGGGCCAGAAAGAACTGGGAAAGCAAGTGAGGCAAAGATGTTGTGGATTGTTGATAATCACTTCAAATTTTATTGCTTGAGTATTGAGAATTTGGACCTGGGCTAGGGCTATCACATAAAATGTTTGCTAGTTTTCGTTTGTGAAATCTGGTTGGGGGACTGTGGAGGGAGGGTAAGCAGCTCCATCTCAACCTCCCAAATGCGTATATGTCTGTGTATGTATGTATACTTTATTTGCTTCCTTTTTGGTGTTAAAGATTCTATGTAAAACAAAGATAGGCTATAAAAGATTTACGAAGTTTAGGAATTGCTGTTATATTGAAGACCAGAGCCTAAAACAAAACAGGAGGGTATTAGCCTGTTTCGGCTACTGTCCACTCTAGAGCTCTTCTATGAAAAAGAAAAACAAGCAATCAGGAATGATACACACACATACAAAACAACCCAAAGAAACCTGGGATTGTTTGTTGCTCTAACTGTAGTAGAGGGTTAATATTTATTTATTTTTCAGTTTAAGTAGCCACAGAAAGATAAGCAACTCTTTTGTACTTCTAGTGAGAAGCTTCAGGTTTGCATTTTGAATTTCGGTCTTTATGTAAACTACATGCTTTTTGGTGGAATGACTCTGTGGTAGAGTCTGTAAAACTATAGAATGTAATCTTTATTTTCAAAGCTTGCCAGTGCAACTGAGCAAAGAATGGGTCCTTTAGTGCTCCTTTTTGACTAAGGGTCTGTTAACTGTTGAAGCCATGCTAATCTTCAGTAAGACGTGTCTGAAATAAAAACATGTCCTTAAAAACCTGCTGGTTTTAAGATGAGAAGCTTCGTTTTGATGAATTCAGTGTGGTATAAGATAAAAAGAAGAATGTCACGTTTTTAAGTATTTATGTTGAAAAATGTGTTTTATACAAAAGTCCAATCCCTGAAGGCTTTTACAAAATATTTTTATACGTTTATGTTTTGTTTTATCTTACCAGAATGTTGGAGTAGACTGTAAGATAACATCATCTACAACTGGAGATAAACACTTTGATAAAAGTCCCACTAAAGCACGGCATCCTCGGAAAATTGATCTAAGAGCTAGATACTGGGCATTTCTTTTTGACAATCTTCGCCGGGCAGTAGATGAAATTTATGAAACTTGTGAATCAGATCAGAGTGTGGTAGAATGTAAGGTAAGGTTTGCCTGGAGACTCTGAAAGCCAAATTCTCTAATTTTTGTTATACCTGACATGATCATTTTCCTCAGTATGCAGTACTGTATTGTTAACTATCAGTGTCATCATGCTGTATATTAGATCCTCACAACTTATTCATCTTATAACTGAAATTTTGTACCCTTTCATCAGCTCTATCTTCCCCACTCCTTGGAACCACTATTCTACCCTCCTTCTATGATGGCTTCAGGTTTTTTTGGTTTTGATTTTTTGAGTACCCCCCCTTTTTTTTTGTATTACCTAATTATGTACTTTAATATTCTGTGCAAGATTTGGTAGAAAGCTGTGTTAATACATATTCCTGGGCCAGAAACCAAAAAGATGGATACACACACACACACCCCACATAAAATTATTTTACAAATCTCTCTTATCTGCATTTTCCATTAGTACTGTAGGTGGCACTAGTGAGATTTTCACATTCTTTGGTTTCATGTTTAATGTCTTTAATTGGACATTGCTCCCTTTCTGCTACCATTCTGATCACTCTCCTAATTCACTGTGGTCAGGGAAAAGTGAGATTGATAGCTAACCATAAACGATCCTGGGTGGGATTGGGATGTCATTCTAAGGTGTGTTTTCCAATTTCAGATAACCTTGTGTTTGTAATAGGACATTAAACACATAGTACAATCTGTTTCTAAAAATTCACTAAAAAGCCTTACCTTTTAGTAAGTAGAACTATATGCTATCTTATTTAATACTGAATGAAATTATTTTTAGAAAAGCCAGAGTGTTACATCTTCATAGAAATATCTTTATAGAGATAGCTTGTGTTTTTACAGTGAACAGGATTGAAAACCCTGGAATTCATTATTTAACTTTTGAAAAATATGAAGGGTCTAAGAAAAGTTACATGTTGAAACAGCAGCTGTGTTTCCTCTATAATTGAAACAGCCAGAATAGGTTTTAGAATAGTTTAAAAATATCATTCATTAGAAGCAGGTTTCAGAATGAAAAGTAATTGAAATCACCCAAATTTATAGTCTGTTTGTCACAATTTTGTTATTATCGCCATGTAAAAATTTTTATGTTTAAAAAGTATGTTTAGGCAAAATCATAACCTTGGAGTTTAATGAGTCAGCATGTTGTGGTAGAAAACACTATTGACCTTAATTTTAGGTTACAGTTTCTTCTATAAAATGAGCATGTAGACCTAGATAATTTCTTTTTTATTTATTTATTTTCATTTATTTATTTATTTGTTTACTTAAAATCTTATTTTTTTAAATTGACATCCAAAAACAAAAAAATAAAAACAAACAAAAAAAATAAATTGACATCCAAATTAGTAAGTAAGCCATAGAAATCAGATCAGGAAATTCTTTGATTTTTGTATTTAAAAACAACAAAAGGTTGAAGAAATAAAATTTGTTTGTAACGTGTACTTCTTTATAGAAGTGAGTTTGACCAATTGCAATCATGTTTCTACCATGAGCAGAAACCCTTGCAACTGTCTGAATTTTGGTCTCTCTTGTTCATCTACCAAAGCTTTGTGAAAATTTAATAATGATAGATCTTTTTTTTGTGCAAGGTATAGATTATAAAAGTAGAGAAGGTTTTGACAAAGAGAGAGTAGTACAGATGTGTTCTTTATTTTTTGTACTGCTCCAAGATGCTCAAAGGCTTATGCTGGGAAATAAAATCTGAGAGCTTAAAAGCTGATTTTCATACCCAACTCTGCTCTTCTCCCCATCCAGACTTAACAGGTGGTGAGGTAAAAAGATATAGTTTGGTCTGAGCATGTGCTGGCTGTGTAATAATCAAAATTCTTTTATTTTTATTTTTCTTTAGCTCTGTCCTTACTATAAAAGTGCTTTATTTCTTATCTCATTTGATTAGTACCTTTCTGAGACAAAAAGCCCAGAGAGTTTTCCTCACTGTGCAGGTAGATTCAACTCTTGTTTTGTGAATTTACTGACAAGATTTACCCCTATTTGTGATTTTTGTGTTTTAGCCTTATTAAGTAATCACAGTTCAGTTCTTTGTCTCATGAGTAAAATGCAGTTAATAACACCTGTATTATGTAATTCACATGCTAAGTATAGCCTGATAGTGGAAAGTATCTTTTTTATTTCAGCTAGGATGGCTGACCAGAGCTCCACTGTATAATCAAGAGGCTAAATTTCTAATTATTTTAGTTTGAAGATGTGCCTTTTATGCCATCATCCACTTCCCTGTATGACTTGCTAAGAATTGACGTTTCAGCAAAACTGTAACCACCACCATTGCATTTCCCCATCTCCTTTATAAATTGGGATAGAGGATGGGCTAGGGCAGATTGCCTTTTAGAGAGTACCTAGTTAATGAAGCGGTAGCCATCCTCTCACCTTGTTCTCACCAAAGTTTGAGGTGGTTTTGAATTTCTTGTAAAGTTTGTGAGTATGGCTGCAAGAATGAGAGACTGGCATCTTATTCTCTGGCTGGATCTTTGCTATGCTGACTGATTTTGATGCCTTTGGAATGTGTTGAATGAGTTTGGGGGAAAGTATCCTGGGTACACATTGTCTTTCTTTTCCCTGTTTCCCATTTTAGCCTGGGGGGTCTGGATGTGTGGCTCTGGAATATTGGGTATAGAGACTGGTGTATGTATCTGCTTTAGAGATTTCATAACACTATAGGCTTTCTGGCATAACTCATGCCAGCTGGGCTTGAAGGGACTATACGATAATATGTCTTGAAAGGAGATGGGATGGGAGTTATCATTGAGCAAGTAAAGAGGACCTCCAGTGAGTCTGATGATTTATGTGAGGGAAGGAGAGTGGACATTGGTGAAGATGTTGTAGTCAGAGGGGCTTCCTATGGGGACAGTTGGTTAGGTGAGAATATGCAAAATGCTGGTGGAGTTGGGGCAGATACTGGTTGGTTAGAGGGAGCCAGGGTGACCTGAACACTGCCTAGAGAACCACATATGCTACCTGTGCAGAAATCACCATCTACTGCAGAGATCAGTAGAGACCAGTGACCTCAGACTGAGTTAGAGCAAGATTAGGGATATATCTCTGCTTGGCAGCACTTGACTCTCTTGGCAGTCAGCATTACTTTTGTCTCTGGAGAAGGACAGGCTGATGACTATAGCAGGTCACTAATATTTGGTGAACTCTTATAAGTAGAATATTGCTCTGTTCCCACAGCTGCTGCACATGGCAAAGCACATAAAGTTTGTGAATGTAGGAGAGTGAGAAGGAGAGTACAGGGGAAGAAGAGAGGAACCAATGAGAACAAGCCATACCCTTCCCACTACCAGCATCTGCTAAAGGCCATGTAATTCTCACTTGTGCTTAATAGGCAGGTTGACTGTAGGTGGGATTTAAAAACTACGCTTTGATAATTGAATATAATTGGAAAATTGTGGAATTTCACTGAGCATACTCAAGAAGTTTAGTATTCAACTTAGTATTTAAGTAATGTTATAGGGAAAAATATAAAAGTATTCTATGTTTATATCTTGGTGAGTTGAGACTTCTCAGTCCAACAAGGAGTAAATTGAGATGTGAGGAAATGCTTTGGAAGATAATGACACGCACTAAAAAGAAACTTCAAGGGCTTCTAGGTGGCTCATTGGTTGAGCATCTGACTCTTGATTTTGGCTCAGGCTATGATCCCAGGTTGTGGGACCAAACCCTGCCTTGGGCTCTGCGCTGAGCATGGAACCTGCTTAGGATTTTCTCTCTCTCTCCCTCTGCCCCTCTTTCCTGCTCGCACTCTCTCTAAAATTAAATAAAAGAAACTTTATACTTAGATATAAGGAGAGTGTCACAGTTGGGAAAATAGAGGTCCAGAGACAGAGAAAGAATACTCGTGGAGATAGGAAGAAGACCAGGAGAATAGGAATGTCCTGAAAGCCATGAAAGAAGTAAGTGGTATTGGAGAGGTCATGAATGATTGCAGTTGAGAGAAAGCTTTTCAGTTTGGCCTTCAAGAACAGTACATAGGATCAAGGCAAAGATTTGTGTTAACAATTTGAAATTCCTTCTGGTGAGTTCCTTGCCCTTTTTATTTTTGAAAAGTAGGAGGTATGGGCTGTTGGTTGCAGCCCTGAAGGTCACAGTTGTGATGGGAAATTCTTTTTCCTGTATCTTCAGTTTTCCTTATTAGATTCCTTCCTAGTCAGCATTTAACATGCTTATTTCTCTTCCATAGTAAATAAGAACAATAAAAGCCCAAACCCTTTCTCTACTTATCCTTTCATCTCTTATCCCACCCCCATGTTTTTCCTTTCCTTCTTAGTCAAGTTTCATGGAAGAACTTTGTGTATTTGCTGCCTCCATTTCCTTTTCTTCCAGGTACTCATTAGACTACTCCAACCTGGTATAACATCCTATCAGAGCTCCACTTAAGCTCTTATTAAAGTGGTTGTTCCTCTCAGTGTTACTAAGCCCAGTAGATGTTTTTCAGCTCCTTCCATGATCTTTGAGTAGCATTTCACACTGTTGACCACTTCCCTCTTCTTTTAGCACTCTCTCCTTTGACTTTTATGAAATAATCTCTGCTATTTTTTCCTCTTTGTTGGCTGCTACTTCTGCCTTTTTTTTTTTTTTTTGGTTTTTTGCTTTTCCCACCTGATCTTTAACTGTTGGGAGGTCATTCAGTCTCCTTTTAGTCCATCTTCTTTTCTCACTATCACATACTTTCTCTCTTGGCAGTTTTCTCCATGCCATGGCTTAATTTACCATTCATTTGCTGATGAGTCTTAGTATGTATCTCTAGCTTACACCTTTCTTCTCACTTTTAGGCCTGTATATCCAACTTGCCTAGTTGGGACCTCCAGTTGGATATCTCACAAGCATATCAAACTGACTTACAAAAAAACTAAGTTCATGATCTCTTCTTCTACCTGAAGATGTATTTCTCTCTCCTGAATGGGCCTCTACCCTGCCCCCCCGCCCCCCCGCCCTTTACCTCACTCACGCCAGCCACTGTCCAATGAATTACCTCCTAAATCTTTCTAATCTGTCTACTTTCATTTCTCATATTTTATGATTCAGTGTTAAAGTTTAGAGATAGATAGGTTTCATTTTAGTCTGTTTAACATGACACTTAATTGATGATTTATGGTTGACAAATCTTTCTTTCTTATACCTGGTTCTCATATATATTATACTCAATAGAGCATAGATTATTTTCTTTTTGGGTATTTGGAATAACTTAATAACTTGATCTCACAGTTACCATGTCATAACTATTACTGGGGTTAGTTAAATCTGATTTTTCTGAGTTAAGAGCTTAGTTTTTAGGAGTAAGCATCATACCATTTTATACCATACTTCACTCTTATTTATTTAGGTATAAGTGTAACTTTAAAAAATGTTTTAATAGTTACAGGTGTACTATATAGTGATAACAACAGTTCCTTACATTATCTGGTGCTCATAATGACATGTACACTCCTTAATCCCAATCACCTATTTAACTCAACCCCCCCCCCCCCCCCATCCTCTACCTTCTGGTAACCATCAGTTCTCTATAATTTAGAGTCTGTATCTTGGTTTCTGTCTCTTTTTTTCCCTTTGCTTGCCTGTTTTGGTTTTTAAATTCCACATGTGAGTGAAATCATATGGTATTTGTCTTTGACTGACTTATTTCGCTTAGCATTGTACTCTCTAGCTTCATCTATGTCATTGTAAATGGCAAGCTTTCATTCTTTTTGATGGGTCAATAAAATTCCATTGTATGTATATACCACATCTCATCTTTATCCATTCATCAGTCGATGGACATTTGGGCTTTCTCCATAGTTTGGTTATTGTTGATAATGCTGCTATAAACATTCCAGTGCATGTACCCCTTCAAATATGTATTTTTGTATCCTTTGGGTAAATACCTAATAGTGCCATTGCTGGATCATAGGGTAGTTTTAGTTTTAGTTTTAGTTTTTTGAGGAACCTCTGTTGTCCAGAGTGGCTGTACCAGTTTGCATTCCCACCAACAGTGCCAGAGGGTTCCCCTTTCTATGCATCCTCACCAATACCTATTGTTTCTCATATTGTTAATTTTAGCCATTTTGTTAGGTGTGAGGTAGTGTCTCACCTCACAAATGAAATTGTGGTTTTGATTTGTATTTTCCTGATGATGACTGATGTTGAACATCTTTGTATGTGTCTGTTAGCCATCTGGATGTCTTTGGAAAAGTATCTGTTCATACACCTTCTCATTTCTTTACTGGGTTATTTGTTTTTTGGGGGTGTGGAGTTTAATAAGTTCCTTATAGATTTTGGATACTAACTCTTTATCAGAAAGGTTGTTTGCATATATCTACTCCCATTCTGTAGGGTACCTTTTAGTTTTGTTGATTATTTCCTTTGCTGTGAAGCTTTTTATCTTTTTTTTTTTTTTTTTTTTTTTTTGAGAGGGCACAAGGGAGCCAGCGGCAGAGAGAGAGAAGTGGTGTTCACCTGGAGCTCATGTTTTACCTGCAGTGGGGCTGGAACTTGCCTGAAGTGGAGCTCGAGCTTGCCGAAAGTGGTATTCAAGCTCATCCAGTATTGGACTCAAACTCACAAACTGTGAGATCACGACCTGAGCCAAAGTCAGATGCTTAATGACTGAGCCACCCAGGCACCCAGAAGCTTTTTATCTTGATGAGGTCCCAGTAGTTCATGTTTGCTTTTGTTTCCCTTGCCTTCAGCCACCTGTCTAGCAAGAAGTTGCTCCTGTGGAGGTCAAAAGGTTGCTGGCTGTGGTCTCCTCTAGCATTTCAGTAGCTTCCTGTTTCATGTTTAGGTCTTTCATTCATTTTGAATTTATTTTTGTGTATGGTGTAAGAGAGTGGTTGAGTTTCATTCTTTCCATGTCACCATCTGGTTTTCCAAGTACCATTTACTGAAGAGACTTTTTTCCATTGGATATTCCTTCCTGCTTATATAGTTGTGGGTTCATTTCTGGGTTTTCTATTCTATTCCATTGATCTATGTGTCTGTTTTTGTGCCAGTACCATACTGTCTTGATGACAACAGCATTGTAATATAGCTTGAAATCCAGAATTTTGATGCCTCCAGTTTTGTTTTTCTTTTCCAAGATTGCTTTGGCTATTCAGAGTCTTTCTGATTCCATGGCAATTTTAGGATTGTTTGTTCTAGCTCTATGAAAAATGCTGATGGTATTTTGATAGGGATTGCATTAAATGTGGATTGCTTTGGGTAGTATAAACATTTTAACAATGTTTGTTCTTCCAGTCCATGAACATGGAATACTTTTCCATTTCTTTATGTCTTCTTTAATTTCTTTCATAAGTGTTCTATAGTTTTCAGAGAACAGATCTCTTACCTCTTTAGTTAGCTTTATTCCTAGATATCTTACTGGTTTTGGTGCAGTTGCAAATGGGATAGATTCCTTGATTTCTTTTTCTGGTGCTTCTTTATTGGTCTATAGAAATACAACAGAGTTCTGCATATTGATTTTATATCCTTTGACTTTGCTGAATTCAGTCTTAGTTCTCACAGTTTTTAGTGGAGTCTTTTGGTTTTTCTACATAGAGTATCATGTCATCTACAAATAGTGAAAGTTTTGACTTCTTCCTTGCTGATCTGTATGCCCCTTATTTCTTTTGTTGTCTGATTACTGAGGCTAAGACTTCCAGTACTATGTTAAATAATAATGGTGAGAATAGACATCCTTGTCTTGCTTCTGGCAGTAGGGGAAAGGCTCTCAGTTTTTTTTTTTTTGCCAAGGAGGATAATATTAGCTGTGAGTCTTTTGTATATGGCCTTTATGATGTAGAGGTGTGTTCTATCTATCCCTACTTTGTTGAGGGTTTTTAAGTCAAGAATGGATGCTGTTAGTTACTTTATCTATTGACAGGATCATATGGTTCTTATCTTTTATTAATGTAGTGTATCATGCTGATTGATTTGTGAATATTGAACCAGCACTTTAGCCCAGGAGTAAATCCCACTTGATCATGGTAAATAATTCTTTTGGAATTCAGTTAGCTAGTATCTTGTTAAGAGTTTTGCATTCATGTTCATCAAGGATATTGGTCTATAATTCTCCTTTTTAGTGGGGACTTTGTCTGGTTTTGGAATCAAGGTAATGCTGGTTTTGTAGAGTGAGTTTGGAAATTTTACTGCATTTCTATTTTTGGGAACAGTTTGAGGAGAAAAGGTATTAATGTTTGGTAGAATGCCCCTGGGAAACCATCTGGGCCAGGACTCTTGTTTGCTGGGAGATTTTTTGATTACTGTTTCAGTTTCTTTGCTGGTTATGGGTCTGTTCAAATTTTCTTTTTCTTCCTGTTTCACAGTTTTGGTGGTTTGCGAGCTTCTAGGAATTTGTCCATTTCTTCCAGATTGCCCAGTTTGTTGTCATATAATTTTCCATAGTATTCTCTTATAATTGTTTGAATTTCTGTGGTGTTGGTTGTGATTGCTCCTCTTCTATTCGTGATTTGATCTCTTTGGGTCCTTTCTCTTTTGGTAAGTCTACCTAGGGGGTTATCAATTTAGTTTATTCTTTCAAACACCAGCTCTTGTTGATCGTTCTACCAGGTTTGGTTTTTTTTTGGTATCAATTATTTCTGTTCTAATCTTTATTATTTCTCTTCCACTGGCTTTACACTTTATTTGCTGTTCCTTTTCTAGTTCCTTTGTGTGTAAAGTTAGGTTGTGTATTTGGAACATTTCTTCCTTCTTTAGGAAGGCCTGGATTGCAATAACTTCCCTCTTAGGACTGCCTTTGCTGCATCCCAAAGGTTTTGGACTGTCGTAGTTTCATTTTCCTTTGCTTCCATGTAGTTAAAATTTCTTCTTTAAACTTAACAGGAACCCATGGGGGAGGGGAAGGAAAAAAAAAAAAGGAGAGAGGTTAGAGTGGGAGAGAGCCAAAGCATAAGAGACTCTTAAAAACTGAGAACAAACTGAGGGCTGATAGGGGGTGGGAGGGAGGGGAGGATGGGTGATGGGTATTGAAGAGGGCATCTTTTGGGATGAGCACTGGGTGTTTTTTTTTTTTTTTTTTATAATGCTCATAGATTTTACTATGAAATTAACATTCATAGCTATGATATACACACATTATCACAGCTTACACATATTCTGAAACTAAAAGCAGAGCTGGGATGTAGAAGGTCCAACTTTGCAGTTTTAGAAAGCAGCAGGGCCAGAATTATCAACACATAGAATCGAAATGAGCTACAGGGAAAATAGTATCCTTGAGTTACACTTTGTCTTCTCTTTGCACTGGCCATGTACTCTTAACTGTTCAGTGTCAATGAATTTTTGTTTGTCACATGATTTTTGTAACAGCAACTGCCCTGTACTTCTCACAGCGTTTCTTCAATGGTAAAATCTCTCATAATTCTCATTTCTTAAGAAAAAAAATTAGAACAGAAGTATTCACATGGACAGCACAGCCAGGTAGTCAGCACAGTAGGCCTGAGGCTGGAGAAGACAGGTACCCAAAGGCCCATTTATACATGCTTTTGCTCTAGATTATCAGCTTCCTTGGACATCAAAGGTCTATAATGGTATCAGAATTTAAGGAGCCACAGGGAATCAATGGGTGACTTTAAGATTCTTTTCGTGTTTGAGATGACATGATAGTTAAGACAAGTAAACTGCCCTTGAGGAGAAGGTGCTAATTATAGTACATGCATCCTTTGTATATTCCCATGCACTGTGCTTATAGGTGCTTATCCCTTACTTAGAATATGCAATGTTGTTTTCAACAACTATGAACTGAGTGTCTAAGAAGTTAGATCATGGGGTAAAAAAAGAAACACATTTCTCAGCCTTCTTAAGACTGAGAATCTTATGGGAACACCTATACTTCTGACTCAGTCACACAACAAAATATGAAATTAGTCCCAAGAAAAAGCTTCAGAAGAAAAGAGATACATGGGGTTATGTGTAATGATCAAGAGAAGATTTCCCATATTCAAGGGCAAAGCAAGCTTTCCTAAGAAAACACTTTTGAGCTAAGACAGGAGGCCTGACTAGGAGCAAAGTCTATAAGAGGGAGAAGGAAGCATGTGTGTAAAAAGGAGTAAATGTTTCCAGACGATGTAGTTGGAGGAAGCAGAACACCGCTGAGGGGCTGTAAGGTTTGAGTGACAGAACAGGGTGAGAGGTCTGGTCTGGGAAGAGGCTACCAAGCCACATAGGGGCCAGACCATGATCTTATGTATTGCAGGCTGTTTTTTTTTTTTTTTCAATATATGAAATTTATTGTCAAATTGGTTTCCATACAACAGGAGCACCTGGGTGTTGTTTGGAAACCAATTTGACAATAAATTTCATATATTGAAAAAAAATAAACTAAAAATAAAAAGAATAAAAATAAAAAAAATAAAATTTCTTCTTTAATTTCCTGGTTAACCCATTCATTCTTTAGTAGGATGTTCTTTAAATTTTTTTTTTAATGTTTATTTATTTTTGAGAGAGAGAGAGAGCACAAGCAGGGGAAGGGCAGAGAGAGGGAAACACAGAATCTGAAGCAGGCCCCAGGCTCTGAGCTGTTAGCACAGAGCCTAACGTGGGACTCGAACCCACAAACCATGAGATCTGACCTGAGCCGAAGTCGGACACTTAACCGACTGAGTCACCCACTCACCTCAGTAGGATGTTCTTTAGTCTCCAAAATTTGATGGCTTTTCAAATTTTTTCTTGGGGTTGATGTCGTTTCATAGTGTTGTGATCTGAAAATATGCATGGTATGATCTTGATCTTTTTTGTATTAGTCGAGGGCTGATTTGTGACCTGGTACGTGATCTATTCTGGAGAATGTTTCATGTACGCTTGAGAAGAATGTGTATTCTGCTTTAGGATGAGATGTTCTGAATATATCTGTTAAGTCCATCTGGTCCAATGTGCCATTCAAAGCCATTGTTTCCTTGATGATTGTCTGCTTAGATGATCTGTCCATTGCTTTAAGTGGGGTGTTAAAGTCCCCTTCTATTTTATTATTATCAATGAGTTTCTCTTTTTTTCAATTTTATTTTTTAAATTTACATCCAAATTAGTTAGCATATAGTGTAACAGTGATTCCAGGAGTAGATTCCTTAATGCCCCTTACCCATTTAGCCCATTCCTCCTCCCACAACCCCTCCAGTAGCCCTCTGTTTGTTCTCCATATTTAAGAGTCTCTTATGTTTTGACCCCCTCCCTGTTTTTATATTATTTTTGCTTCCCTTCCCTTATGTTCATCTGTTCTGTGTCTTAAAGTCCTCATATGAGTGAAGTCATATGATATTTGTCTTTCTCTAATTTTGCTTAGCAGAATACCCTCTAGTTCCATCCACGTAGTTGCAAATGGCAAGACTTCATTCTTTTTGATTGCCGAGTAATACTCCATTGTGTGTGTGTGTGTGTGTGTGTGTGTGTGTGTGTGTGTATGTATGCACCACATTTTCTTTATCCATGCATCCATAGATGGACATTTGGGCTCTTTCCATACTTTGGCTGTTGTTGATAGTGCTGCTATAAACATGGGGGTGCATGTGTCCCTTTGAAACAGCATACCTGTATCCCTTGGGTAAATACCTAATAGTGCAATTGCTGGGTCGTAGGGTAGTTCTTTTTTTAATTTTTTGAGGAACCTCCATACTGTTTTCCAGAGTGGCTGCACCAGTTTGCATTCCCACCAACAATGCAAAAGAGATCCTCTTTCTCCACATCCTTGCCAACATCTGTTGTCGCCTGATTGTTAATGTTGGCCATTCTGACAGGTGTAAGGTGGTATCTCATTGTGGTTTTGATTTATATTTCCCTGATGATGAGTGAAGTTGAGCATTTTTTCATGTGTCGGTTGGCCATCTGGCTGTCTTCTTTGGAGAAGTACCTATTCATGTCTTTTGCCCATTTCTTCACTGGATTATTTGTTTTTTGGGTGTTGAGTTTGATAGATTTTGGATACTAACCCTTTATCTGATGTGTCGTTTGCAAATATCTTCCCCCATTCTGTTGGCTGCCTTTTAGTTTTGCTGATTGTTTCATTTGCTGTGTAGAAACTTTTTATTTTGATGAGGTCCCAAGAGTTCATTTTTGCTTTTGTTTCCCTTGCCTCCGGAGACGTGTTGAGTAAGAAGTTGCTGCGGCCAAGATCAAAGAGGTTTTTGCCTGCTTTCTCCTCGAGGATTTTGATGGCTTCCTGTCTTACATTTAGGTCTTTCATCCATTTTGAGTTTATTTTTGTGAATGGTGTAAGAAAGTGGTCTAGTTTCATTCTTCTGCATGTTGCTGTCCAGCTCTCCCAGCCCCATGTGTTAAAAGAGACTGTTTTTTTTCCTATTGTATATTCTTTCCTGCTTTGTCAAAGATTAGTTGGCTATATATTTGTGAGTCCATTTCTGGGTTCTCTATTCTGTTCCATTGATCTGAGTGTGTGTTTTTGTGCCACAATGAGTTTCTTTTTAAAAAAAATTTTTTTTAACATTTGTTTATTTTCGAGAGACAGATCACAAGTGGGAGAGGGGCAGAGACAGAGAAAGACACAGAATCTGAAGCAGGCTCCAGTCTCTGAGCTGTCAGCTCGAGCCTGATGTGGGGCTCAAACCCACAACTGTGAGATCATGACCTGGGTTGAAGTTGGATGCCCAAACGACTGAGCCACCCAGGCGCCCCCACAATGGGTTTCTTTATGTTTGTTTTTAATTGAGTTATATATTTGGGTGCTTTCAAATTGGGGGCATAAATATTTATAATTGTTAGATCTTCTTTCCTTCTTGTTGATGGAAAGACCCCTTAATTATGATATAATGCCCTTCTTTATCTCTTGTTACAGTCTTTGATTTAAAAATCAACCTTGTCTGAAATAAGTATGGCTACTGCAGCTTTCTTTTGATGTCCATTAGCATGATAGATCGTTCTCCATCCCCTTACTTTCAATCTGCAGACATCCTTAGGTGTAAAATGAGTCTCTTGTGGCAGCATATAGACTACTTTTATTTTTTTTTAATCCATTCTAATACCCTGTGTCTTTTGATTCGAGCATTTAGTCCATTTAATTTCAGGGTGATTATTGAAAGATATGAATTTAGTGCCAGTGTGTTACCTGTAGAGTTAGTGTTTTTGGTGATACTTTTCAGTCCTTTTTAGTCTTTGTTGCTTTGGTATTTTAATTTCTCCAAAGAGTCTCCCTTAAAATTTCTTGCAGGGCTGGTTTAATGGTCATGAACTCCTTTAGTTTTTCTTTGTCTGGGAAACTCTTATCTCTCCTTCTGTTTTGAATGACAGCTTTGCTGAATAAAGAATTCTTGGCTGTATATTTATCCTGTTTAGCACATTGAATATATTCCTGCCGTACCTTTCTGACCTGCCAAGTTTCTGTATACAGATCTTCTGTGAACGTGTAGGTTAAGGGCTTTTTTCCGCTTGCTGCTTTCAGGATTCCTTTCTTGCCTGTGCATTTTGTGAATTTGAGTATGATTTGCCTTGGCAGTCGTTGGCTTTTTTTTTTTCTTTTTTTTTCAACATTTATTCATTTTTTTAATATGAAATTTATTGTCAAAGGCACTGTGCTAACTACTTCACCCAGATCATCACACTTAATCCACACAATATTCCCACAGACCAGTGCTGCTCTTCCTATTTTCAGAAAAGAAGTCCAGGGTTTAGAGAGGTTAAATACGGCAGAGGCAGAGTAAGGACCTCAATCCAGGCAGCCCCCCTGCTGAGCCTGAGCCTTTAACTACTTTACTACACTGTAGTGAGGGTTAATCAAGATGACATGTGAAAGTGCTTGGAAATTAGAAAGCACTAAACAAGTGTGAGGGAATTTTTATTGCCACTTCCAGATACTTAGACAAGTGACCACAATTAGCTTTCATCCAATGTTAATAATTTAAATATTGCTTCCCCTTGTAACAGCTATTCAAAAGACAATGCTTCATATTCAGCAAAAGGTGCAAAAGTACCTGTGAAGGTGTTGTTTTTTTTTTAATATGAAATTTATTGTCAAATTAGTTTCCATACAACAATGCTCATCCCAACAGGTGCCCTCCTTAATGCCCATCACCCACTTTCCCCTCCCTCCCACCCCCTATCAACCCTCAGTTTATTCTCAGTTTTTAAGAGTCTCTTATGGTTTGCCTTGTTCCCTCTCTGTAACTTTTTTCCCCCCTTCCCCTCCCCCATGGTCTTCTGTTAAGTTTCTCAGGATCCACATAAGAGTGAAAACATATGGTATCTTTCTCTGTATGACTTATTTCACTTAGCATAACACTCTTCAGTTCCATCCATGTTGCTACAAAAGGCCATATTTCATTCTTTCTCATTGCCAAGTAGTATTCCATTTTATATATATACACCATAATTTCTTTATCCATTCATCAGTGATAGACATTTAGGCTCTTTCCATAATTTGGCTATTGTTGAAAGTGCTGCTATAAACATTGGGGTACAAGTGCCCTTATGTATGAGTACCCCTGTACCCCTTGGGTAAATTCCTAGCAGTGCTATTGCTGGGTCATAGGGTAGATCTATTTTTAATTTTTTTGAGGAAGCTCCACACTGTTTTCCAGAGTGGCTGCACCAGTTTGCATTCCCACCAACAGTGCAAGAGGGTTCCCATTTCTCCACATCCTTGCCAGCATCTATAGTCTACTGATTTGTTCATTTTAGCCACTCTGACTGGTGTGAGGTGGTATCTGAGTGTGGTTTTGATTTGTATTTCCCTGATGAGGAGTGACATTGAGCATCTTTCCATGTGCCTGTTGGCCATATGGATGTCTTCTTTAGAGAAGTGTCTATTTACGTGTTCTGCCCATTTCTTCATAGGATTATTTGTTTTTCGGGTGTGGAGTTTGGTGAGTTCTTTATAGATTTTGGATACTAGCCCTTTGTCGTCTGATATGTCATTTGCAACTATTGTCTCCCATTCTGTTGGTTGCTTTTTAGTTTTGTTGATTGTTTCCTTTGCAGTGCAGAAGCTTTTTATTTTCATGAGGTCCCAATAGTTCATTTTTCCTATAATTTCCTTGCTTTTGGAAATGTGTCAAGTAAGAAATTGCTGCGGCTGAGGTCAAAGAGGTTTTTTCCTGCTTTCTCCTCTAGGGTTTTGTTGGTTTTCTGTCTCACCAGGAAATGTCCTTCATCCATTTTGAGTTTATTTTTGTGAATGGTGTAAGAAAGTGGTCTAGTTTCATTCTTCTGCATGTTGCTGTCCAGTTCTCCCAGCACCATTTGTTAAAGAGACTGTTTTTCTTTTCCATTGGATATTCTTTCCTGCTTTGTCAAAGATTAGTTGGCCATACTTTCGTGGGTCCATTTCTGGAGTCTCTATTCTATTCCACTGGTCTACGTGTCTGTTTTTGTGGCAATACCATGCTGTCTTAATGACTACAGGTTTGCAGTAGAGGCTAAAGTTTGGGATTGTGATGCCTCCCACTTTGGTCTTCTTCTTCAATACTACTTTGGCTATTCAGGGCCTTTTGTGGTTCCATACAAATTTTAGGATTGCTTGTTCTAGCTTCGAGAAGAATGCTGGTACAACTTTGATTGGGATTGCATTGAATGTGTAGATAGCTTTGGGTAGTATTGACATTTTGACAATATTTATTCTTCCAATCCATGAGCACGGAATGTTTTTCCATTTCTTTGTATCTTCTTCAATTTCCTTCATAAGCTTTCTATAGTTTTCAGCATACAGATCTTTTACATCTGTGGTTAGGTTTATTCCTATGTATTTTATGTTTCTTGGTGCAATTGTGAATGGGATCAGTTTCTTTATTTGTCTTTCTGTTGCTTCATTATTAGTGTATAAGAATGCAACTGATTTCTGTGCATTGATTTTGTATCCTGCAACTTTGCTGAATTCATGTATCAGTTCTAGCAGACTTTTCGTGGAGTCTGTCGGGTTTTCCATGTATAATAGCATGTCATCTGCAAAAAGTGAAAGCTTGACTTCATCTTTGCCAATTTTGATGCCTTTGATTTCCTTTTGTTGTCTGATTACTGATGCTAGCACTTCCAACACTATGTTAAACAACAGTGGTGAGAGTGGACATCCCTGTTGTGTTCCTGATCTCAGGGGGAAAGCTCTCAGATTTTCCCCATTGAGGATGATATTAACTGTGGGCTTTTCATAAATGGCTTTTATGATGTTTAAGTATGTTCCTTCTGTCCCGACTTTCTCGAGGGTTTTTATTAAGAAACGATGCTGAATTTTGTCAAATGCTTTTTCTGCATCGATTGACAGGATCATATGGTTCTTATCCTTTGTTTTATTAATGTGATGTATCACATTGACTGATTTATGAATATTGAACCAGCCCTATAGCCCAGGAATGAATCCCACTTGATCATGGTGAATAATTCTTTTTGTATGCTGTTGAATTCGATTTGCTAGTATCTCGTTGAGAATTTTTGCATCCATATTCATCTGGGATATTGGCCTGTGGTTCTCTTCTTTTGCTGGGTCTCTTTCTGGTTTGGCAGTCAAAGTAATGCTGGCTTCATAGAATGAGTCTGGAAGTTTTCCTTCCCTTTTTCTTTTTTGGAACAGCTTGAGAAGGATAGGTATTAACTCTGCTTTAAATGTCTGGTAGAATTCCCCAGGGAAGCCATCTGATCCTGGACTCTTATTTGTTGGAAGATTTTTGATAACTGATTCAATTTCTTCGCCAGTTATGGGTCTCTTCAAATTTTCTATTTCTTCCTGAGTTTTGGAAGTGTGTGGGTGCTTAGGTATTTGTCCATTTCTTCTAGGTTGTCCAGTTTGTTGGCATATAATTTTTCATAGTATTCCCTGATAATTACTTATATTTCTGAGGGATTGATTATAATACTTACATTTTCATTCATAATTTTATCTATTTGGGTCCTCTCCCTTTTCTTTTTGAGAAACCTGGCTGGAGGTGTATCAATTTTGTTTATTTTTTCAAGAAACCAACTCTTGGTTTTATTGATCTGCTGTAAATGGCATGGTGGGTCATAGTGAGACTGCGTTCTTCTTCATGGCTGTGCCCTTAGTTCCCGATAGCTGGCCCAAAGCTCTGAAGCTATTAAGCCTTCAGACAAAGACGCACCAGCTTCTGGATTGCAATGTATTTTCCTCTCGGGACTGCCTTCGCTGCATCCCAAAGCGTTTGGATTGTTGTATTTTCATTTTCATTTGTTTCCATATATTTTTTTAATTTCTTCTCTAATCGCCTGGTTGACCCATTCGTTCTTTAGTAGGCTGTTCTTTAACCTCCATACTTTTGGAGGTTTTCCACACTTTTTCCTGTGGTTGATTTCAAGCTTCATAGCATGTGGTCTGAAAGTGTGCATGGTATGATCTTACTTCTTTATACTTATGAAGGGCTGTTTTGTGACCCAGTATGTGATCTATCTTGGAGAATCTTCCATGTGCACTTGAGAAGAAAAGTATCTTCTGTTGCTTTGGGATGCAGAGTTCTAAATATATCTGTCAAGTCCATTTGGTCCAATGTATCATTCAGGGCCCTTGTTTCTTTATTGATCCTGTGTCTAGATGATCTGTCCATTACTGTAAGTGGAGTATTAAAGTCCTCTGCAATTACCACATTCTTATCAATAAGGTTGCTCATGTTTGTGATTGTTTTATATATTTGGGGGCTCCCATATTCAGCACGTAGACATTTATAATTGTTAGCTCTTCCTGATGGATAGACCCTGTAATTATTATATAATGCCCTTCTTCATCTCTTGTTATAGCCTTTAATTTACAGTCTAGTTTGTCTTATATAAGTTTGGCTACTCCAGCTTTCTTTTGAGTTCCAGTAGCATGATAGATAGTTCTCCATCCCATCACTTTCAATCTGAAGGTGTCCTCGGGTCTAAAATGAGTCTCTTGTAGACAGCAAATAGATGGGTCTTGTTTTTTTATCCATTCTGATACCCTATGTCTTTTGGTTGGCGCATTTAGTCCATTTACATTCAGTGTTATTATAGAAAGATATGGGTTTAGAGTCATTGTGATGTCTGTAGGTTTCACGCTTGTGGTGATGTCTCTGGTACTTTGTGGTCCTTGCGACATTTCACTCACAGAATCCCCCTTAGGATCTCTTGTAGGGCTGGTTTATTGGTGATGAATTCCTTCAGTTTTGTTTGTTTGGGAAGACCTTTATCTCTCCTTCTATTCTAAATGACAGATTTGCTGGATAAAGGATTCTTGGCTGCATATTTTTTCTGTTCATCACATTGAAGATTTCCGGCCATTCCTTTCTGGCCTGCCAAGTGTCAGTAGATAGGTCTGCTACTACTCTTAGGCATTTACCTTTGTAAGTTAAAGCGTGTTTATCCCTAGATGCTTTCAGAATTCTCTCTTTATCCTTGTATTTTGCCAGTTTCACTATGATATGTTGTGCAGAAGATTGATTCAAGTTTTGTGTGAAGGGAGTTCTCTGTGCCTCTTGGATTTCAATGTTTGTTTCCTTCCCCAGATCAGGGAAGTTCTCAGCTATGATTTGTTCAAGTACACCTTCAGCCCCTTTTTCTCTCTTTTTCTTCTGGAATTCTTTTGATAGGGATATTGTTCCATTTGATTACATCACTTAGTTCTCTAATTCTCCCCTCATACTCCTGGATTTTTTATCTCTCTTTTTCTTAGCTTTTTCTTTTTCCATAATTTTATCTTCTAATTCACCTTCTCTTCTCTGCCTCTTCAGTCTGTGCTATGGCCACCTCCATTTTATTTTGCACCTCATTTATAGCATTTTTTAGCTCCTCCTAACTATATCTTAGTCCCTTTATCTCTGTGGCAATAGATTCTCTGCTCTCCTTTATGTTTTTTTCAAGCCCAGCAATTAATTTTATGACTATTATTTTAAATTCTTGTTCCATTATATTGCTTACATCATTTTTGATCAATTCGTTAGTTGTTGCTACTTCCTGGAGTTCCTTTTGAGGAGAATTCTTCTGTTTCTTCATTTTGGGTAGATCCTGCGGTATCTCCAAACTGCAGGGCACTTCCACTGTGCTCTCCAGAGTAACTTGTCTTGTTGGTAACTTCCGCTGTGTTCTCCAGAGTAACTTGTCAGACTGGTGTGTACCTTATCTTCCCCTCTCTTAGGGGCAGGACTCACTGTGGAGTGGTGTGGCCCCTGTCTGGGCTGCTTGCATACTGCAAGGCTTGTGGTGCTGCTTTGATGGGATCTGGCCAAGGGCGTATTAGACAGGGTGGATCCACAAGGTGCACAGTGGTGGGAGGGCCAGGCTTAGCTTGCTTTGCCGTAGGTGGTCCCCTGTGGGAGGGTCCTGAAGCACCAGGAGGGAGGCTGGCCCCTAGGAGGGATGTATCCACAGAAGCATGGCATTGGGTGTTTGCAGGGTGCAAGGAAGTTTGGTGACGGGAACTGGTTCCCTGTGGACTTTCGTCTGGGGGATGGGAGAGGGAAATGGTACTTGCTAGTGCCTTTGTTCCCCCGCTGAGCTGAGCTCTGTCCTTCTGGGACTCAACAACTCTCCTTCCCGGCATCCTCTCGCCCTCTCCACTCTCAGAGATTAGAGCTTTTGAGTTTTAACATTCCAGATGTTAAGTCCCAGTGGCTATTAGTACTCATGCAGTCCGGCCTCTCTGCTTTTGCAAGCCAGACTTTGGGGGCTCTGCCTTGCAGGTTGGGCTGCCCCTCCACTGCCCTGGCTCTCTCCTGCCAGTCCGTGTAGCATGCACCGCCTCTCTGCCCTTGCTACCTTTTCTTCTTCTGTGGGCCTCTTGTTCATGCTTGGCTCTGGAGAGTCCGTTCTGGTGTTTTTCTGAGTTATTTAGGCAGATGTGGGTGGAATCTAAGTGATCAGGAGGATGAGTTGAGCTCAGAGTCCTCCTACACCTCCAACCTCCTCTTCTTTTCTTTTCTTGGATTTAGTTTGTTATTTTTTAGCTTCTTAAGTTGTAAAGTTAAGTTTTTGATTTGAGATCTTTCTAGTTTTTTATGTAAGCATTTATAGCTATAAATTTCCCTCTGAGTACTGCTTTAGATATGTCTCTTAAGTTTTAATCTGTTGTATTGTTACTTTCATTTGTGTCTGTTTTCTGTTACCTCTTGTGATATTTTTCTTGGCCAATTTATTGTTTAAATTCAACAAATTTGTGAATTTTCTAGTTTTAACTTTGTTATCAGTTAACTTTATTCTGCTTTAGTTGGAGAAGATACCTTGTATGATGTCCATCTTTTTAAGCCATCTTTTTAAATGGAGTCTTATTATGTGTGTCCTAATGTGTGTTGTATCTTGGAGAATGTCTAGAGTAGGGATTCTTAACCTTGAATTCTTAGACCTGTGTTTGTAAATCATCTGTAGGTATTGAAATTATTTTGTTCATGTATGTTGTTTTGGGTAGGAGTTCCATAACTTTCATGAAATTCTTAAAGATGATTGTCACCTTAAAAGGATGTATCACAGATTCTTGATTAATCTATTCTACTTACACCCTGGATGAGAAACATGGATGATAAAGCATAATAGAGGGATGATGTTACAGACTTGGAAATTTAACTCTCTCTCTGAAAAGTTAAAAAGGGCTATCTTAGATAGCCATCTCAGGAAAGGCTTAGTTATCTAGTCTCCTGTCAAGATGATGAGACCCATTAGAAATGCTCCTGCTTTTGTCTTCTCTATTCCATGGTGCCAATAATTTAGTCACAATTTTTGATTGTGGCAACATGTTAGATCTGCAAATTCTCAGTCTCTTTCTAACCATGCTTGTGGCTTCAGCCTGTCTATAAACTGCTTCATCTTGAATCCTGTTCACTTGCTCTCATCCCCTCCATGAATCCTGTCAAGGTTTTGCTCATTTCTTATTTCCTGGTATTCTGACAATGCCTTCCAATAACGGGCTTCAATACCTATAAACCTGCTCTGCTGCATCTCTGACTTGGGCTTCTTTTTGGAATGATTCTTGTCACAATTAAATTAGGTGAACATTTCCTTATCTTTTCATGATTCCCATAAAAAATTAAATATATTGCAATTATAAAATAGGAAGACTGAATCAAACAAGGCAAGAACATTAAGAAGGTAAACCTTGAATTCCTAATGTTTGCTGAGTTTTATTCTTTTGGTGAAGTTTTGTTTCTTTGGTGAAAACTATTTAATAGGAATTTATTCGTCCCCTGTGGGCACATCAAGGAATTTGAGCTGATGGTGTTAGGAAACAGAGAGAGAAATCTTTAGGAAATGGATTTTTATAAAATTGTATCCCAGGAAATTCTGTCCAGTGTTCTTTAGCAAGAGGCTTCTTATTTCCCCTTCAGAAGAGGATAAGACAGTCATTTGAGTGGGGTATAGCTACACTGTCATGTAGTTGCTCTACACCCATTCCTCTTTTTCTCACTGTTTTTAAATATTTAATAGAGGCACAGTCATGGAAATGATGGTTTGCGAAAGTTATCCATGAAGATGTGCTGCCAGTGAGCTCAAATTACAAAGTGCATTGATAATGGTAACAATATCAGAAATACAATAATTAGCTCTCATATGGCTGATCTGTGTAGTTCTCTTAGTTGTTATATACACTAACGTCTTGGGTGAACATTCCTGTAAGCTATTTCAATTTAGTTGGAATGCTGTAATTATCGATTATGGGACTGAAGTCCTTATGACAGTGTGCTCTTCATTTCATTAGGTGATAGTGAAAGAATGAAGTAGCATAATTTACCATATTAATTTACCAATTATCCTCCAATAAAATAATAAATAAGTGAAATTGAATGATTTGGGGGAGTTTGCAGATATAATTGTTCTTAGTCATGAACAAATAAGGCAGATTTCATGGTAACATATTTGTTTAAAGATTTAGGTATCTTTTGTTGTTTTCTTTGTTAATGAGTATTTACATTGAAATTTGGTCATGATCCATTTCTTAAGTAGAAGTGTTTGGTGGTTTGTATTTTTAATAAGATTGGAAGCATCTTTAATGAAGACCATGTCATCTGCTTTTTTTGTTTCTACTACACTCTGGGTACATACAGTAAAAATTTCATAAATGAGTCTTAAATCTAGTTTGTGATACTCTAGTAAAAATTTACAGGGCCTACAAAATATTTCTACAATCTTTCCTTGACAATTAGCTTGTTTTTAAGGTATCATGTTTTTGTTTTAGAATTAAGTTATTTGTCTCAGAAATATTTTTTGCAGTTATAGGAGTAAAAACTTTAAAATAATTATACTTCATTTAACAGCTACCCTAATACTGATTTTGTAATTCAGTTACACTCACCATAGAGCATGAAATTTTTAAAAACAGTTGAGTTTTATAAGTATCAAAGGATGAATTTATAAGGATTCTTGGAAATAGAACAGTTTCCATAAAAGGTACAGTTCTTGTTTCCTGTTTATTTTTTTAATCATAAAAAAAAATTTTTTTTAAGGCGGCTCCATGCCCAACATGGGGCTTGAACTCATGACCCTGAGATCAAGTGTTGTATGCTCTACTGACTGAGCCAGCCAGGTGCCCCTTATTTCCTACTTATAATTAGAGTATTTTTTTTTTTTTTTTGTAAAACTTCACATTTAAAAAACCAAGAAATACAAACAGACATATTAAAATTTAGTTTTGTTAGAAAAAAATTTAAAATGTACGTATGATTTGTATTAGAAACAAAAATAGCACAGAATGTGAAATAGTATCATAAATCATATTTGAATATAATTTTAGAAATTATATAATCCAGCCTTCTTATTTTACCCATAGGAAACTGAAAAACTGCGTGATCTGTCTGACATTATGTAATGAATTACCAGCAGAACTAACCTTTAGTTCTGGACTTATCTTTCATGCAACAACTGTTTACTGAATATTTATTACCGCTTGCACTGTTTTGGGTGCTATTCATGAGCCTGAAGAAGTTATAACTATAACAAAACTGTTTTTGATCAAACACATCCTATTGATATAAACATCAAAGATTTTATAAAAATGTATTTAAGGACTTTCTTTTAGAAAGGAATATCTGTGCCATTCCTGCTGTGGATATTATCTTGGGTTATTGATATTTTTCATCAAGCGTTTCTGTTTTTTTTAATTTTTTCAGTTATTTTCTACTGTTATTTTGAAATGATAGAAATTTACCAGATAATGAGTACAACACAGAACATAGATCTTGGTGTCCAGACACAAGATGTATAGCAAAGTTTATAGTTCTGTTCTATTATTCCTCTGGATCACTAAAAGTATTTGAGACTTGATTGATGAAGAGAAAGAGTCAGTTTATGCCTTTGAAGTAGATTTTGCTCTTCCATGCATGGTGACTCAGTGGGAGTTAAAATTTTAGAAAAAATCATGGTGTTTTTCTCTTAGGATGTGAGATGTGTTATAACAATAACCATTTATTTATAACAATAAACGGCATGAGGGAGAAAAGTGTTTTTTCCCTTTCAGGTTCAGGAATAGCACTTAGGAGTTTAGTCTATGTATTGACATTAGTTATTATACTTGGTAATATCATAGCAGGAGAGGTGACTTTGGGCTGTAGGATTGTGGGAGAGTTTTGCACATGGTATTTGTACTGTCCTTTGCAAGGAAAGTGAGGAATAGTCGTGATTTCCATGTTTCCTCTAAGCTAGTTGTAGGACTTTGGAAGAAATCACCAAACCTTTTTCTACCTTTGTGTCTGTAAATGAGGAGTTTGGTATAAATGAGTGCTGAGGACCTTCAGCCTGAATATAAGCATTTAGTTTGGTATTGGGAGAATAGTTTGGCAAAAGAAATGCCTTAAGCAGGTGTTTAGGTAAACTTGCAGGCATCAGTGGGGAATTTGAGTATGTTATTTTGAGACTTGCAACAATTTTTTTTTAATATGTCAAGTTGGCTAGCATACAGTGTTTACGACAGTTTTCTAAAAATACTTATTTTTGAGAGAGAATGAGAGAGCTTGAGTGAGGGAGGGGCAGAGAGCGAAGGAGACAGAGGATCCAAAGTGGGTTTGCCCTGGGACCATAGAGCCCACTGTGGGGCTTGAACTCACAAACTGTGAGATCATGACCTAAGCTGAAGTTGGATGCTTAACTAACTGAGCCACCCAGGTGCCCCATGACAAATTATTTTTTAGTATCATTGTTTACTTATTCTTAGCTGAAGTAGGTCTCTTGAGTTTTGTTAGTAGGAAATACCATAAGAGAAAATGTCTAATCAAGCCAGCTTGTAAATGAGTTGAGATAAAAATTATCCACTGCAGTAGAATATTTGTATCATTACCCAGGCAACTGCAAAGTTTATTTATCCACAAAGAACCCGGTAAAAATTAAATTAAAGGAGAGTGGTTTCCATTAGCAGATTTTCATTTATAAGTTTTCATTCATTGAATATGTTTTGTATTTTTTTTTTACTAGGCTGCTTATGTAGAAAATTAAGGGGAAGTATTTGAAAGAAATGAATGATTAAAGGTTGAAGACTACTGTGAATGATACTGTTAGTTTTGAAAGTGGTTTACTTGCCATTTTTCTTTCCAATGATTTCTCTTTTGAACTATTTATTCTATTTGTAGCTTTTAAAAAACTTTTTAAAACTATTGTTCTTAAAAATAATGCTTTTAAAAACTTGTTTCACTTTTGGTAAAGCTCTTTCTTATAAGGTTCCCTTTATCACTGACTTCTCATGTGATGCATGTTTCTATCCCTTTATCACCACAGGGGCACACCACTGTGCACATTCCTGTAGCTGAATTGGAGAGCTGTGTTGATGTCCTGGGCCCAAGGGCCTGTGCACTAGTATTGTGTGTCAGGAGGACAAAGGGATGGCGCCAACCATCCTGCTCTGTGCGCCAGTAACTAGAATTAATTACAAACCAATCGAATCCGTTGCAGCCAATTGGTAAACTAATTGGTAATTTTAGCTGTATATCTATATGTAGTTATCTGAATGCCTATAACATTACTTTCAGAGCCACTTTTGTTCTGTTTCATCCTGATTGACAAAATGGCCTTCATAGCTGTAGGGAGAAAGATGTGCATCAGTGACTAAGAAGCTGCTCCAGCTGCGTGTCTTGTTTGTATTCCCTTGTTCATAAAACATGACTCAGATTACAGCTGCATGGTACCACTCTGATCATTTCTGATAACATTGTGCTAAACATTCCTTAAAATAGGTTGTTTAAGCCACCAAATGTACTTTCTCTGTGCCAACTAGTATCAGAAGTGTAGCTGCTTATATGCTTGCCCATTAGAGGGTTTTTTTCTGTTTTTTTCTTTTTTTCTTTCTTTTTTTTTAAGCAAAAAGGGAAATCATAAAACTTCTGAAATAAATTATTCTGAATTATATCTTTCTGTGCCTAATGTAGGCGATTTAAGTTGAACTTAATTGAATTTGAATTATATTCGTAGAATTGAGAAAAGGAAGCCAAGTAAATTAAAAAATTTTTTCCTTTTCCTGATTGTAGAAGACTTTTATTACCAAGGATTTGGCACTAAGGATTACCTTTGAAAGGAAATAAACAATACTTCTTTGTTCAGAAGAGTATTTTAAATTAGAATATAACATTTATGACTAATGTGAGGTTGGTACTGTATTTTATTTGTGGCTAATTTGGCATACATAATCAATCTTGGGTCTGATTTCCAAAGTGTATCTATATTTTAAAAAACATAAGTGAAAAGTGTTTTTGAGGTTTTGAGTTCCACTGAATACTAGAAAGTAAGCTTAGTTATGGAAAAGTAACATGTTTATAATCCAAGTGATCATTTTTATACTTGGTTGGAGTTACAATAATACTAGAAAGTAAGACTTAGTTATGGAAAAGTAATGTATTTATAAACCAAATGATCATTTTTATAGTTGGTTGGTATTTTCTGATGGTCATCTTTGGGAGTATGGAAAGTTGCCATTTCTAGTAAAATGAGACTGGTATGTCTCTATAGTAAGGTGAGTAGGGTGAGAATGGTATGAGACTGATAAAGTGAACACTTTAAATTTCTTTGTCTTATACATTTTAAATGACAACTTTGGGCAATTAACCACTGTCTACACACATATTTATACTTGGGATCAATTTTTCTTTCTGAGCAATGGAATGGATCTCAGTGGCCTATATTTTTATAGTCTTTTCTTATATACATTTTCATTGCCATTAGTATGCAAGACTAATCAGTACCAAGAAGAAAAAATCTTTGCCAAATATGTAGAATGTAGTATTACAGTAATGTAACTTGGATTATCTAAAGACAAAAATTAGCTTTCCCTGCTAATATCAGGAACAAAATACTGATGTCTATTCTCACTGCTTCTTTTCAGTCTTATACTTGAGGTTCTAGCCAGGGCAATTAGACAAGATAAAGAAATAGAAAGCATCCAGATTGAAAGGAAGAAGTAAAATTATATCTGCAGATGACTTATAGAATATAAGAATATATCTGCAGATACATATAGAAAACCCTATAGAATCCATTCACACACATATAATTATTAGAGCTAATAAACAAACTCAGAAGGGTTGCAGAATACAAGATCAGTGCATAAAATTGTGTTTCTATATGTTAGTAATGCACAATAAAAAAGTGAGATTAAGAAAGCAGTCCCATTATAATGGCATGAAAAAGAAAAAAAAAAGAAACATTGAGTAATAAATTTAACCAAAGACGTTCAAGACTTGTACACTAAAAACTACAAAACATCATTAAAAGAAATTAAAGAAGACCTAAATAAAGAGGAAGATATCTGAACTTGTGGATTGGAAAACTTAAGATGGCAATGGTCCCCAAAGTGATATACAGATTTAGTTCAATCCCTACTGAAATTCTAATCTCCTTTTTTGCAGAAGTGGACAAGGTGATCCTAAAATCTGAATGGAAATGCAAGGGACACAGAATAGCCAAAAGCCATCTTGAAAAAGAACAAAGTTCTTTTCAAAACTCAGAATTCAAAACTCATTACAAAGCTACAGTAATCAAAATAGCATGGTACTGGGATAAGGATAGTTATAGATCAATGGAAGAGAATTGAGAGTTCAGAAATAAATCCACATCTGTGTCCATTGATTTTTGATAAGGGTGCCAAGACCATTTAATGGAAAAAGAATAGTCTTTTCAACAAATGGTGTTGGGATCAACTAGATATCTGCACACAAAGAATTAATTTGGATCCTTACCTCACACCATATACAAAAAAATAACTGAAAATAAATGAAAGATCTAAATGTAAAAACTAAAACTATGAAATTCTTTGAAGAAAACATAGGTGCAAATCTTTGTGACCTTGGACTTGGCAGCAGTTTCTTAGATATCATACCAAAAACACAACCAAAGGTAAAATAAATAAATAGAATTTCATTAAAATTAAAAACTTACGTGTATTACAGGATGCTGTTAGTTGACAAGACACCCCACAGAATGAGAGAAAATATTTTCAAGCCATGTGTCTTATAACAGTCTAATATTTAGAATATATAGAGAGAACTCTTGCAGCTCAAAAATATAAAGGACAAATAACCTAGGCCAAAAATTGGCAAATAATTTGAATAGACATTTCTTCAAAGAAGATTTGCATATGTCCAATAAGCACATGAAAATATGCTCAATAAGTTTAGTCATCAGGGAAATGCAAATAAAAACCACAATACTACTATACTTGTTAGGATGACTAGACTCAACAAATCAGAAAATAGCAGGTGCTGCTGAGGTTGTCAAGAATTTGGCCCTCATACAGACATACCTTGGACATCCTCCAGGTTCAGTTCCAGACCACTGCAATCAAGCAAATACCACAATAGAGCAAGTCAATGAATTTTTTGGTTTCCCAGTACATATAAGTTATGTTTATACTGTAGTCTAAGTGTGCAATAGCAGCATGTCTAAGGAAACAATGTATGTGCCTTAAATAATGCTTTATGCTAAAAATTGCTAGCAGTCATCTGAGGTTTCAATGAATTGTAACCATAACAAATATAATAATAATGAAAAAGTTTGAAATATTACAAGAATTACCAAAATGTAACATGAGACATGAAGTGAGCAATCACTGTTGGAAAAATGGTGTAGACAGACTTAGCACAGGGTTGCTACAAACCTTCAGTTTGTAAAAAAAACATGATATCTGTGAACTGCAATAAAATGAAGCATAGTCAAATGAGGTGTGCCTGTATATTGCTGCTGGGAATGTAAAATGGTGCAGCTGTTGTGGAAAACATTTTGGTAGTTCATGTTAAATTTAGAGTTACCATATGACTTAGTAAATCCACTACTAGGTATACACCCAAGAGAAATAGAAACATTTTCCTAGAAAAACTTGGATGTGAATGTTCATAGCAGCATTATTTCTAATAGGCAAAAGGTGGAAACAAGCCAAGTATCCATCGACCGATAAATGAATAAGCAAAATGTGTTTGTTTATGCAATTATTTAGTCACGAAAAAGAATGAAGTACAGATACGTGGTACCAGATGGATTAATCTTGAAAACATTAGTGGCGCCTGGGTGGCTTAGTCGGTTGAGCGTCCGACTTCGGTTCAGGTCATGATCTCACAGGTCATGAGTTCGAGCCCCACATCAAGCTCTGTGCTGACAGCTTAGAGCCTGGAGCCTGCTTCGGATTCTGTGTCTCCCTCTCTCTCTGTCCCTAACCAATTCGCATTCTGTCTCTGTCTCTCTCAAAAATAAATATTAAAAAAAAATATTCAGAAAAAAAAACATTAAATGAAAGAATTTCGCCACAAAAGGCCATATTCTGTATGATACTGTTTATTTGAAATGTCCAGAACTGGCCAATCCATAGAGAGCAAAAGTAGATTAGTGGCTTCCAAGGGCTGGAAAGAGGAGAGAATGGGGAGTGACTGCTGATGCGTACTGGGTTTCTTTTTGGGGTGATGACAATGTTTTGGAATTGGATAGATGCACAACTCTGCATGTACTAAAAGTGACTGAATTGTATAATTATAAATGGTAAATTTTATGGTGTGTTAATCTTATCTCAACCAAAAAAAAAAAAAAATGAGCAAAATATTGCCAGTATTATACAGACTCTTCTAGAACATAGAAAAAGAACTCTGCCAGCATAACCTTGATAACCAAAGGTTTCAGGAGAAAGAAAAATAGAGACCACTTAGGAATACAGATGCACAAATCCTAAACCAAATATTGATATATTAATCTGGTTATTCAAATACTGGACAATACATCACAGTCAAGTTAGGTTCTTTCCAGTACCGCAATGTTGGTTTTATCATTTGAGAATGAAATTAATATTTATCAAATTAGATGAATAAAGGTGAAAATCATATGATTGTCCCAGTAGACCTAGGAAAAATACTTGATGAAATTCAGCAAACTGAGAATGAACATCTTTACTAATAGAATCTTCCAAAAACGTATGTAAACATCATACTTAATGGTGAAATGTTGAGAACTTTCCTTCTGAAATTGGGAATGAGACAAAGTCTGCTATCTTTATTTCCATTCAACATTGTCCTTAAGATCCTGGCCAACACAGGAAGACAAGAATAACATATAAAATATATAACACTTGGAGAGGAAGAAATAAATATGTCATTATTCACAGATGACATATTCATAATTATGTATTTAGAAAATCCAGAAGAATCTAAAGAGAAATTATTAGATGTATTGAGTAAGTTAAAGTTGCTGGATACAAAAATCAATGGTAACAGAAAATGAAAAAAAAGTTAAATAGCAACCCTTTATTCTTAGGGCTAAAGCTAAAAAAAATGTGCAAGACCTCTACACAGGAAACTATCATACATTTTGAGAGACACTGAATAAGGTACAAGTATATATAGGTATAAATAAGATACATATATTTCTTCATAGACCAGAAGATACAATATTATAAAAATGTCAGTTTTCATCTAGTTGTTTTATAGAATATATGCAATTACAATTAAAATTGTATTTTTAATTTTTTCTCCTGGGAAATTGATAACCCGATTTTAAAATTTGTATCGAAATAACAAGGGGCTGGCATTAGCCTAGTCAAAGATATAGTTGGAGGATTTACTCTACTGGGTTTTGCGTTTTATTTTAGAGCTACAGCAGTGTAAGTTAGGTTGATATTGGTACAAAAATAGATAAACAGACCATTGTAACAGAGGAGAGACCCCATGCTCTAAAAGACAATATTGGAGAATATCTTCCTGACCTGTGGTAGGAAAATAATTGCTTAAAATTGATGCAGATAGTATCAGTCTTAGAGTCAGAAGTTAGACTACCTTAAAATTAGGGATTTATGTTCATCAAAACATTCTATTCCATTAGGAGAGTAAAAAGTCAAGTATATGTGTGCAACATGTATAACCAAAAAAGGCCCATATCCAAAAGATGTAAGGAATTCCTTCCCATCAAAGAGTCTTGAATAGGCACTTCACAAAATGAGGATGGCTAATAAGCATGAAAAAAGGCTGAAAATCCTTAATAATCATAGAAAACCATCTTGAAACCAAAATGAAACCATTACATAACCACCACCGAGAGTGGCTTAGGTTAAAGTAAACCCCAAACAGACAATACCAAGTGTAGTTGAGGGTGTGGAGTAAGGAGGACTCATACACTGCTGGTGAGAGTGGCAACCACTTTGGAAAACAGTTTGGTGTTATATACTGGAGTATAGCATATGCTCATCTTGTGACTCAGTATTTCCTCTCTTGGGCTTGTTCTCAACAGAAATGCATACATATGTGCAGAGGACATACATGAATAACAGCATATAATTTGGAAATCACCCCAGTGTTCTTCAGCTGTAGATTGGATAAATAAATATGCATGCAATATAATACTGTTCAGTAAGTGACCTTGGACAATGGCAATAAATAAATTGCAGGTTCATCCTGCAACATGGATGAGCCTAGTAAACAAAGTAAAAAAAGAAGTCACAAAATGTTAATACTCTATGAATTTCATTTATATGAATTTCAAAATCAGGTAAAAATTGAACTATTACAAGTCAAAGCAGTGGTTGCCTCAGAGCAAGGACAGAGTAATGATTGGGAGGAGACACCAGGTAATTTCTAGAGACTAGCATTGTTCTGGGTGGATGGATGCATGGGCCTTTGCTTTGAAATGATCTGTATATACATTTATACACTTTACTGTTTATTAAAGTTAATAATAAAAAAGATTAAAAGAATGGTCACGGGGGGTGGTTCTTGAGAAAGAATATCAATACCATCTCTTGGTCTTTGGACTCTCAGCTTTACTAATTTCTTATCATACAGTGAGAATGAAAATAAAACAAAATAAAAAAAACGAAATCAGTAGGTTTTGCTACTTTCTCAATGAGGAGTACAATGTAAAAACTATTAATTCCTAAGTACTTCAGTCTAAAGTTTTTTCTTAAAACTTTTCAGTATCAGAATGGAGTTTAATGATGTTGTTTGTTTTAACTAGGAGGTGCTAATGATGCTGGATAACTATGTGAGAGATTTCAAAGCATTGATTGACTGGATTCAACTTCAGGAAAAGCTAGAGAAGACAGATGCTCAAAGCAGGTAATGAACTTTGGTCTGTATAGCAGCCAGCAATTTCAAAAGCAGTCATTGAAGTTGACAGTTAACTTGACTTAAGCTTAACTTAAAACTTGTAAAAATCTAAAAGTTGGGATCTGTATTTCTTATTCAGCTCAGTAACAGATATTTATTGGGTACCTACTAGTGCAAAGCACTTTTATCCAGTACAGAGATTTAATTGGTGAATATGATACATTGACTACTCTCATGAATTTGTAGTGTAAGGGTGGAATAAAATAGAGCTTATTATTACAAAAAAGCTATTACAGGTGTTCAGAACAGGACAGGGTCATTTCTCTTGTAGGGGATAGATGAGGAAGGATTTCATGCAGGATGCAGAAGTGTTTAAAAGATGTGATGGATCTTAACAAGTGGTTGGCCTCTTATTTTATTTTTTAAAGTTTATTTATTTTGAGAGAGAGAGAGAGAGAGAGAGAGAGAGAGAGAGAGACAGAGCGTGAGCGGGGGAGGGGCAGAGAGAGGAAAAGAGAGAGAATCCCAATCAGTGCTGATAGCGTGGAGCCTGCTGAGGGGCTCAGATTGTGAGATCATGACCTGAGCCCAGATCAAGAGTGGGACACGTAACCAACTGAGCCACCAAGACGCCCCAAGTGGTTGGCCTTTTAGATGAAGAGAGAAAATTAAGACAGCTATTAAAATGCAGAGCATGTGTGAAGTGAAAGTAATGTAGGGAAAATTATAGTATTTCTTCTTATATATTTATTTAAGTTTATCTTGAGAGAGCACGCGCAAGCAGGGTAGGGGCAAAGAGAGAAGGAGGGAAAGAATTCCAAGCAACTCTGTGCTGTCAGCACAGAGCCCAATGCAAGGCTCAAACCCGCGAACTATGAGATCATGACCTGAGCTGAAGTCTGACACTTAACTGACTGAACCTCCCAGTCTCTCCATGTTTCTTCTTAATGTAGTACTCAGTGAGGAAAATTGATGATTTTCGATTAGGGGAGTAATGAGAGATCAAAGTTACTTTAGAAACCTTCATTTTTTTGTTTGTTTGCTTCAAAATTTTACCTAAATTCCATTTAGTTAACATATAGTATAATAGTTTCAGAATTAGAATTTAGTGATTCATCACTTACATGTAATACCTAGTACTCATCACAAGTGCCTTCCTTAATATCCATCACCAATTTAACCCACTCCCCTGCCTATGTTTCCCTCCAGCAACCCTCTTAACTATAGAGTTAAGAGCCTGTTTTATGGTTTGCACCCCCCCTCTTTTTTTTCCCCTATGTTAATCTGTTTCGAGAAACTTTAATTTGAAATAACCACACAACATTTGAGTCCTAAGTGCCACGCTCTGGAACTATTGTTGTGAAGGAAACAGACGCAGTCCCTGCCCTTAAGAGATACATAGTGCATTCACAGAAAAGATTGATGTGAAATACTTATCAGTGCACAAAATTCATCAAAAAGAAATACAGGGTACTTGGGAAATATAAGAAAAAGCTCCATCATCCGTTTTGCTGAATCAGGAAAGCTTCCCCAAGGAGGGCATATTTAAGTGAGACAGAAGTATCAAGTAGGTGTTAGCTTGACAACCAGAGAACAAAAGGGTAATCCCGGGTAGAGGTGATGGGTATATGTGATATCCTGGAAGTAGAAGAGAGCACAGTATAGTCAGGGAATTTACAGTTTAGCAGGACTGCAATGGAGAGAACAAGGGGAAGATAGCATGAAAGGAACCTAGAGAGGTAGGTTGGGACCAGATTATGTAGGGCTCTGTAGACATGATACAAACTTTAGACTTTTTTTAAGTTAAGGAAGTGACATGTCAGATTTGTGATTTTAAAATTCTTTCTGGCTGCAGTGTGGGGAGGTTGAAGTACAGCAGTATAGATTACAGATTATGGCTATTCAGACTGGAATAGTAGCAACAGGGAGAGTTGAGAGACAACTCCAGAGATAGATGATCAACTAGGCTTAGTATTATTTTGGTTATGTGCAAAGGCAGAAGAACAATTTATTACTCAGTTAAGCTTATAAGTGAAAACTGAACCATTGTGAACTGGACCAAGTCACTTGAAGCTACGATGGTACCTTTTTACCCAGAGAAAACAGGCCTAGGCTCCTCTTTCCCTTGGACTTAACTGTGGTTCAGTTTCTATAAGTGGAATCATTCAGTACAGAACATGTACTGTCCTATCCTGAGGTATCAGCCCCATGAAGGAATGAGGAGACTAAAGGTATCCCAAGAGACAAGTCCAGGAAGGCTTGATCCCCAGGAAACCAAATTCAGGGAAACCATGATGTGTTGATTTTTTTAACATTTTTGTTCCTCATAATAAAAAAAATTGTTTTTAATTCGTGTGTAGTTAACATACAGTGTTATGTTAGTTTCAGGTGTACAATATAGCAATTCAACAATTCTGTACATTATTCAGTACTCATCTTAATCCCCTTTACCTGTTTCACCCATCCCTGCCCTTACCTCTGGTGACCATTGTTTGTTCTCTGCAGTTAAGAGTCTGTTTTTTGTTTTTCCCCTTTGTTTTGTTTCTTAAATTCCACATATGAGTGAAATCATATGGTATTTGTCTTTCTCTGACTGACTGACTTCGTATCTCATAATGAAAATTTTTGATATGGTGTTTTTGGTACTTGATTTACCCACACTCCCTGGGTGGGTCAAGCCTAGTTGTCTGTGTTTGTACCAAACAACTTCACACTTAACCCTGGATAATAGGTAAGTAGATTTGTGGGGGCAAGGGATGTGCATTCCCTCACTGGGTTGAACCAAGTTAAGGGATCATCATGCTGATTTGGGATTGGTGGCTCTATTGTTTTTGTGAAGATAAGCAGAAGAAAGTAGGTTCCAAGAAAATGGAAAAGATATACCCAGAGAATCAGGAAACAAGAAATCATGTGGACTTTGAGAGCGTCAGAGTGTTGCTTTAAAGCCTCTCTCTTCTTGGTCTTATCCTCATGAGTCTTGATTCTAGTTTTTTTCCCACCTTGGATGTCCTTGACCTTGTACATTTTATATCCTTGCAATAAATCTTTATTTTCTTCTTTCCTTTTTTTAAAATTTCTTTTTAAAATTTATTTATTTTTAATATAATTTATTGTTAAATTGGCTAAAATAACAGTGTACAGTGTGCTCTTGGTTTTGGGGGTAGATTCCTGTGATTCATCACTTACATATAACACCCAGTGCTTATCCCAGCAAGTGCCCATCACCCATTTTCCCCTCTCCCCTACTCTCCCATCAACCCTGTTTATTCTCTGTATTTAAGAGTTTCTTATCATTTGCCTCTCTGTTTTTATCTTATTTTTCCTTCCCTTCCTCTATGTTCATCTTATTTTGCCTAGCATAATACACCCTAGTTCCATCCACATTGTTGCAAATGGCAAGATTTCATTCTTTTTGATCACTAATATTCCATTGTACAGTAAAACCTTGGTTTGTGAGGATAATTCATTATGGAAACATGCTTGTAATCCAAAGCACTTGTATATCAAAGCAAATTTCCCCTTAAGAAATAATGAAAACTCCACAGATGTTTCATTTCACAGCCCAAAAATATTCATATAAAAATGATTGCAATACTATAATATAATGCAAAATAATAAAATATAAAGAAAAATAAATTAACCTGCATTTACCTTTGAAAACCTACATAGCTGGTGTGAGGAAGACAAGAAAGAGGAAGGTTATTGTGTAGGACGACTTTCACTATCACTAATGGAATCAATGCTATCTGTTGGCTCAGTGGAATCTTTTACTTTTCGGGGCGCCTGGGTGGCGCAGTCGGTTAAGCGTCCGACTTCAGCCAGGTCACGATCTCACGGTCTGTGAGTTCGAGCCCCGTGTCGGGCTCTGGGCTGATGGCTCGGAGCCTGGAGCCTGTTTCCGATTCTGTGTCTCCCTCTCTCTCTGCCCCTCCCCCGTTCATGCTCTGTCTCTCTCTGTCCCAAAAATAAATAAAAAACGTTGAAAAAAAAATTAAAAAAAAAAAATAGAATCTTTTACTTTTCATGCAACTTTAACAAGGAATCTATCCAATGATGCTTGCTTTTGCCTCCTTTTGAGGGTTTCATGCAAATGTGACATTGCATTGTTGTTAAACAGATTCATTGCTTGCACTGCTAACAGCCTTATTTGGGTAGTGCTTTTCTACAAAACTTTGCATTGTTTCCCACATTTTACACATCTCCTTAATCTCATTTGAAGTGAGGAATTCTTCTGCCTTCTTTTCTTCCTCCTCTGCAGACAAGATGCAGACACAGACTTACAAAATCTTGTACTTTTGGCCAGTCGCATACCTTGTTTGTGCTTCTTGATGATTTCTTTCTTAACTTCTATCATAATCATTTCCTCCTTCTTACTGCCTTTCTTTTCAACCTTTTTCTGCATGGGAGCCATTGTGCGCCCTTGCACGGATGTTAACGACAGTACAGTATGAATAAACTCTTGTCATATATGGTATTTAATGTAACTGGCAATAAGGCAGCAGAGGAAAGGGTCTATATATGCAGGCAGCCTGACCTAGAATGAAGCAAAGCATTCCTAAGCTTACTCTTATATGGAAAAACAAAGGACTGTCCATAGGTCCTTGAAGTAACAAAAAATACACTAGTACCAATTCTGGGCACCTTCTAGTGTTCTGAAAAATCACTGATTTCTGCCAAACCAAACCGCAGCCTGAGACTGAGCATTCGAGCATGGGCGATAGTAACCCACAATCCTACAGCAGGAGAGGGAGAGAACCAGTTCTGATCATGTGATATATGGCATCCCATAATACTTGTATTACAAAACTGCTTATCAAGTGAAAATTTATTAGAAATTTTTGCTCATCTTGTTGAACACTCAATAGAAAAAGTTACTTGCAAAATCCAAGATTTAACTGTATGTGTGTGTGTGTGTGTGTGTACATTTTATATATATATATATATATATATACACACACACACATATACATATATATACGTATATACATACACACACACACACACATATATATATATGCATGCCACATCTTCTTTATCCATTCATAAAACAGTGGACATGTGGGCTGTTCCCATAAATTGGTTATTGTTGATAGTGCTACAGTAAACATTGGGGTGCATGTGTCCCTTCAAAGCAGCATTTTTGTATCCTTTGGATAAATACCTTGTAGTGCAATTGTGGGGTCATAGAGTAGCTCTATTTTTAATTTTTAAGGAACCTCTATACTGTTTTCCACAGTGGTGCCACCAGTTTGCATTCCCACTAGCAGTGCAAAAGTGCTTCCCTTTTTCTGCCTCCTCATCAACATCTGTTGTTTCCTGAGTTGTTAATTTTAGCTATTCTGACAGGTGTGAGGTGGTATATCTTTGTGGTTTTGATTTTCCTGATGATGAGTGATGTTGAGCATATTTTCATGTGTCTGTTAGCCATCTGATTTCTTCTTTGGAAAAGTGTCTATGTCTCTTACCCATTTCTTCACTGGATTATTTGTTTTGGGGGTATTGAATTTGATAAGTTCTTTATAGGTTTTGGATACTAACCCTTTATCTGATATGTCATTTACAAATATTTTCTCTCATTCCATCAGTTGCCTTTTAGTTTTGTTGATTGTTTCCTTCACTGTGCAGAAGCTTTTTATCTTGATGAGGTCCCAATAGTTCATGTTTGCTTTTGTTTCCATTGCCTCTGTAGACATTCTAGTAAGAAGTTGCTGTGGCCGAGGTCAAAGAGGTTGTTGCCTGTGTTCTTCTCTGGGATTTTGATGGTTTCCTGTCTTATATTTAGGTCTTTCATTCATTTTGAGTTTATTTTTGTGTATGGTGTAAGAAAGTGGTCCAGGTTCATTCTTCTGCATGCCACTGTCCAGTTTTTCCAACACCCATTTGCTGAAGAGACTATCTTTTTTCCATTGGATATTCTTTCCTGCTTTGTTGAAGATTAGTTGGCCATACGTTTGTGGGTACATTTCTGGGTTCTCTATTCTGTTCCATTGATCTATGTGTCTGTTTCTGTGCTAGTACCATACTGTCTTGATGATTCCAGCTTTGAAATACAGCTTGAAGTCTGGAATTGTGATGCCTCCAGCTTTGGATTTCTTTTTCAATATTACTTTGGCTCTTCGGGGTCTTTACTGGTTCTATACACATTTTAGAATTGTTTGTTCTGGCTCTGTGAAGAATATTGGTATTATTTTAATAGGGGTTGCATTGAATGTATAGATTGCTTATAGTGTCAACATTTTAAGAATATTTTTCTCCCAGTCCATGAGCATGGTATATTTTTCCATTTCCTATCTTCTTCAATTTATTTCATAAGCTCTTTATAGTTTTCAGCACATAGATCTTTTACCTTTTTGGTTAGGTTTATTCCTTGGTATTTTATGATTTTTGATGCAATTGTGAAGGGGATCGATTCCTTGATTTCTCTTTCTGTTGGTTATCGGTGTATAGTAATGCAACTGATTTCTGTACATTGATTTTATATCCTGCGACTTTGCTGAATTCATGTAACAGTTCTAACAGTTTTTTGGTGGAGTCTTTTGTGTTTTCCACGTAGAGTATCACTGGGACATCTCTTTTTATCTTAACCGCTTATCAGCATATATACTCTTTGCTTCTTGAGGCAGCTTTTAGATATAGAAAACAACCTTAAATTCCCTGTAGATGGCATTACCCATCTTCTGTTCCTCAAATCAAGCATCGAAATTCATTTCACTTAGACTTGAGATTTAAATGTAAAAACTGCAATATTTATATATTTTTTTGGGGGTAAGAATTCTTTTTTTTATTAAATATGAAATTTATTGTCAAGCTGGTTTCCATACAACACCCAGTGCTCATCCCAACAGGTGCCCTCCTCAGTACCCATCACCCGCCCTCCCCTGCCTCCCACCCCCATCAACCCTCAGTTTGTTCTCAGTTTTTAAGAGTCTCTTATGTTTTGCCTCCCTCCCTCTCTAACCTTTCTTTTTTTTCCCTTACGCTCCCCCATGGTCTTCTGTTAAGTTTCTCAGGATGCACATAAGAGTGAAAACATATGGTATCTGTCTTTCTCTGTATGACTTATTTCACTTAGCATAACACTCTCCAGTTCCATCCATGTTGCTACAAAAGGCCATATTTCATTCTTTCTCATTGCCACATAGTATTCCGTTGCGTATATAAACCATTCTTCAGTTGATGAACATTTAGGCTCTTTCCATAATTTGGCTATTATTGAAAGTGCTGCTACAACATTGGGGTACAAGTGCCCCTATGCATCAGCACTCCTGTATCCCTTGGGTAAATTCCTAGCAGTGCTATTGCTGGGTCATAGGGTAGATCTATTTTTAATTTTTTGAGGAAGCTCCACACTGTTTTCCAGAGCGGCTGCACCAGTTTGCATTCCCACCAACAGTGCAAGAGGGTTCCCGTTTCTCCACATCCTCGCCAGCATCTGTAGTCTCCTGATTTGTTCATTTTGGCCACTCTGACTGGTATGAGGTGATATCTGAGTGTGGTTTTGATTTGTATTTCCCTGATGAAGAGCGGCGTTGAGCATCTTTTCACGTGCCTGTTGGCTATCTGGATCTCTTCTTTAGAGAAGTGTCTATTCATGTTTTCTGCCCATTTCTTCACTGGATTATTTTTCGGGTGTGGAGTTTGGTGAGCTCTTTATAGATTTTGGATACTAGCCCTTTGTCTGATATGTCATTGGCAAATATCTTTTCCCATTCCATTGGCTGACTTTTAGTGTTGTTGATTGTTTCCTTTGCAGTGCAGAAGCTTTTTATCTCCTAGGGGTCCCAGTAGTTCATTTTTGCTTTTAATTCCTTTGTCTTTGGAGATGTGTCAAGTAAGAAATTGCTGCAGCTGAGGTCAGAGAGGTTTCTTCCTGTTTTCTCCTCTAGGGTTTTGATGGTTTTCTGTCTCACATTCAGGTCCTTTATCCATTTTGAGTTTATTTTTGTGAATGGTGTAAGAAAACGGTCTGGTTTCATCCTTCTGCATGTTGCTGTCCAGTTCTCCCAGCACCATTTGTTAAAGAGACTGTCTTTTTTCCATTGGGTATTCTTTCCTGCTTTGTCAAAGATTAGTTGGCCATACTTTTGTGGGTCTAATTCTGGGGTTTCTATTCTATTCCATTGGTCTATGTGTCTGTTTTTGTGCCAATACCATGCTGTCTTGATGATTACAGCTTTGTAGTAGAGGCTAAAGTCTGGGATTGTGATGCCTCCCACTTTGGTCTTCTTCTTCAGTACTACTTTGGCTATTCGGGGTCTTTTGTGGTTCCATACAAATTTTAGGATTGCTTGTTCTAGCTTCGAGAAGAATGCTGGTGCAATTTTGATTGGGATTGCATTGAATGTGGAGATAGCTTTGGGTAGTATTGACATTTTGACAATATTTATTTTTCCAATCTATGAGCATGGAATGTTTTTCCATTTCTTTGTATCTTCTTCAATTTCCTTCATAAGCTTTCTATAGTTTTCAGCATACAGATCTTTTACATCTGTGGTTAGGTTTATTCCTACGTATTTTATGCTTCTTGGTGCAATTGTGAATGGGATCAGTTACTTTATTTGTCTTTCTGTTGCTTCATTATTAGTGTATAAGAATGCAACTGATTTCTGTACATTGATTTTGTATCCTGCGACTTTGCTGAATTCATGTATCAGTTCTAGCAGACTTTTGGTGGAGTCTGTCGGGTTTTCCATGTATAATATCATGTCATCTGCAAAAAGTGAAAGTTTGACTTCATCATTGCCAATTTTGATGCCTTTGATTTCCTTTTGTTGTCTGATTACTGATGCTAGCACTTCCAACACTATGTTAAACAACAGTGGTGAGAGTGGACATCCCTGTCGTGTTCCTGATCTCAGGGAGAAAGCTCTCAGATTTTCCCCATTGAGGATGATATTAACTGTGGGCTTTTCATAAATGGCTTTTATGATGTTTAAGTATGTTCCTTCTATCCCGACTTTCTTGAGGGTTTTTATTAAGAACGGATGCTGAATTTTGTCAAATGCTTTTTCTGCATCGATTGTTAGGATCATACGGTTATCTTTTCTTTTATTAATGTGATATATCACATTGATTGATTCGTGAATGTTGAACCAGCCCTAAAGCCCAGGAATGAATCCCACTTGATCATGGTGAATAATTCTTTTTATATGCTGTTGAATTTGATTTGCTAGTGTCTTACTGAGAATTTTTGCATCCATATTCATCAGGGATATCGGCCTGTAGTTCTCTTTTTTTGTTGGGTCTCTGTCTGGTTTAGGAATCAAAGTAATACTGGCTTCATAGAATGAGTCTGGAAGTTTTCCTTCCCTTTCTATTTTTTGGAACAGCTTGAGAAGGATAGGTATTAACTCTGCTTTAAATGTCTGGTAGAATTCCCCTGGGAAGCCATCTGGTCCTGGACTCTTATTCGTTGAGAGATTTTTGATAACTGATTCAATTTTTTCATTGGTTATGCATCTGTTCAAGCTTTCTATTTCTTCCTGTTTCAGTTTTGGAAATTTGTGGGTGCTTAGGAATTTGTCCATTTCTTCCAGGTTCTCCAGTTTGTTGGCATATAATTTTTCACAGTATTCCCTGATAATTGCTTGTATTTCTGAGGGATTGGTTGTAATAATTCCATTTTCATTCATGATTGTATCTGTTTGGTTCCTCTCCCTTTTCTTTTTGAGAAGCCTGGCTAGAGGTGTATCAATTTTGTTTATTTTTTCAAAAAACCAACTCTTGGTTTCATTGATCTGCTCTAGTTTTTTTTAGATTCTATATTGTTTATTTCTCCTCCGATCTTTATTATTTCTCTTCTTCTGCTGGGTTTGGGGTGTCTTTGCTGTTCTGCCTCTATTTCCTTTAGGTGTGCTGTTAGATTTTGTATTTGGGATTTTTCTTGTTTCTTGAGATAGGCCTGGATTGCAATGTATTTTCCTCTCAGGACTGCCTTTGCTGCATCCCAAAGCGTTTGGATTGTTGTATTTTCATTTTCATTTGTTTCCATATATTTTTTAATTTCTTATCTAATTGCCTGGTTGACCCATTCGTTCTTTCATAGGCCGTTATTTAACCTCCATGCTTTTGGAGGTTTTCTAGACTTTTTCCTGTGGTTGATTTCAAGCTTCATAGCATTGTGGTCTGAAAGTATGCATGGTATGATCTCAATTCTTTCATACTTATGAAGGGCTGTTTTGTGACCCAGTATGTGATCTATCTTGGAGAATCTTACGTGTACACTGGAGAAGAAAGTATTTTCTGTTGCTTTGGGATGCAGAGTTCTAAATATATCTGTCAAGTCCATTTGGTCCAATGTATCATTCAGGGCCCTTGTTTCTTTATTGATCCTGTGTCTACATGATCTCTTCATTCCTGTAAGTGGGGTATTAAAGTCCCCTGCAATTACCACATTCTTATCAATAAGGTTGCTCATGTTTGTGATTAATTGTTTTATATATTTGGGGGCTCCTGTATTCGGCACATAGACATTTATAACTGTTAGCTCTTCCTGATGGATAGACCCTGTAATTATTATATAATGCCCTTCTTCATCTCTTGTTATAGCCTTTAATTTACAGTCTAGTTTGTCTTATATAAGTATGGCTACTCCAGCTTTCTTTTGGCTTCCAGTAGCATGATAGATAGTTCTCCATCCCCTCACTTTCAATCTGAAGGTGTCCTCAGGTCTAAAATGAGTCTCTTGTAGACAGGAAATAGATGGGTCTTGTTTTTTTTATCCATTCTGATACCCTATGTCTTTTGGTTGGCGCATTTAGCCCATTTACATTCAGTGTTATTATAGAAAGATACGGGTTTAGAGTCATTGTGATGTCTGTAGGTTTCACGCTTGTAGTGATATCTCTGGTACTTTGTGGTCCTTGTGACATTTCACTCACAGAATCCCCCTTAGGATCTCTTGTAGGGCTGGTTTAGTGGTGATGAATTCCTTCAGGTTTTGTTTGTTTGGGAAGACCTTTATCTCTCCTTCTATTCTAAATAACAGACTTGCTGGATAAAGGATTCTTGGCTGCATATTTTTTTCTGTTCATCACATTGAAGATTTCCTGCCATTCCTTTCTGGCCTGCCAAGTTCCAGTTGATAGATCCGTCACTAGTCTTACCAGTCTCCCTTTATATGTTAGAGCGTGTTTATCCCTAGATGCTTTCAGAATTTTCTCTCTATCCTTGTATTTTGCCAGTTTCATTATGATATGTCATGCAGAAGATTGATTCAAGTTTTGTCTGAAGGGAGTTCTCTGTGCCTCTTGGATTTCAGTGCCTGTTTCCTTCCCCAGATCAGGGAAGTTCTCAACTATGATTTGTCCAAGTACACCTTCAGTCCCTTTCTCTCTCTCTCTTCGTCCTCTGGAATCCCTATTATACAGATATTGTTGTGTTTCATTGCATCACTTAGTTCTCTAATTGTCCCCCTCATACTCCTGGATTTTTTTTATCTCTCTTTTTTCAGCTTCCTCTTTTTCCATAATTTTATGTTCTAATTCACCTATTCTCTCCTCTGCCTCTTCAATCTGAGCAGTGGTTGCCTCCATTTTATTTTGCAGCTCATTTATAGCATTTTTAGCTCCTCCTGACTGTTTCTTAGCCTCGATCTCTGTAGCAATAGATTCTCTGCTGTCCTCTATACTTTTTTCAAGCCCAGTGATTAATTTTATGACTATTATTTTAAATTCATGTTCTGTTATATTGCTTAAATCATTTTTGATCAATTCGTTAGCTGTTGCTACTTCCTGGAGTTTCTCTTGAGGAGAATTCTTCTGTGTCATCATTTTGGATAGTCCCTGGAGTGGTGGAACTGCAGGGCACTTCCCCTGTGCTGCCTGGGGTAACTTGTGTTGGTGGGCGGGGCTATAGTCAGACCCGGTGTCTGTCCCCAGTCCACCGCTGGGGCCACAGTCAGATTGGTAGGTACCTTATCTTCCCCTCTCCCAGGGACAGGACTCACTGTGGAGTGGTGTGGCTCCTGTCTGGGCTACTTGGACACTGCCAGGCTTGTGGTGCTGCTTCAGTGGGATCTGGCGTATTAGCCAGGGTGAATCCGCAAGGTGCACAGGGGTGGGAGGGGCAGGCTTAGCTCACGCTTTGCTGTTGGTGGTCCCCTGCGGCAGGGGCCCTGAAGCACCGGGAGGGAGGGAGGCAGGCAGACCCTTTGGAGGGATGAATCCACAAAAGCACAGCATTAGGTGTTTTCGCGCTGCAAGCAAGTTTGGTGACGGGAACTGGTTCCCTTTGGGATTTTGGCTGGGGGATGGGTGAGGGAGATGGCGCTGGCCGGCACCTTTGTTCCCCAGTGACCGAGCTGAGCTCTGTCTTCCTGGGCTCAGCAACTCTCCCTCCTGTTGTCCTCTCGCCTTCCCCACTCTCTGAGAGCAGAGCTGATGACTTTTAACCCTCCAGATGTTAAGTCCCGGTGGCTGTTAGAACTCAGGCAGTCCGGCCCCTCTGCTTTTGCAAGGCAGACTCAGGGGCGCTCTGCCTTACTGGGCGGTCTGCCCCTCCACCACCCCGGCTCCCTCCCCAGTCTGCTTAGCGCGCACTGCCTCTCTGCCCTTCCTACCCTCTTCCATGGGTCTCTTGTCTATGCTTGGCTCTGGAGAGTCCGTTCTGGTAATCTTCTGGTGGTTTTCTGGGTTATTTAGGCAGGTGCTTAGAAATCTAAGCGATCAGCAGGACGCTGTGAGCCCAGCATCCTCCTATGCTGCCATCATCAGGAGTTCAGGATTGTAAGAATTCTATAAGACTAAAGCAGAAACCACAAAGGAAAGTATTAATAGGCTTGATTTTTTTTTTAATGTTGATTTATTTTTGAGACAGAGAGACAGAGCATGAATGGGGGAGGGTCAGAGAGAGAGGGAGACACAGAATCTGAAGCAGGCTCCAGGCTCTGAGCTGTCAGCACAGAGCCTGACGCGGGGCTCGAACTCACGACCGTGAGATCATGACCTGAGCCAAAGTCGGCCGCTTAACCGACTGAGCCACCCAGGCGCCCCTAATAGGCTTGATTTAATAGAAATAAAATATGCCTTTCCACATAAGAGACAACCAAAAATAAAATTCGAATTTAAATAATTCTTTCATCTGTGCCAAAGGATTGGTAGCCATAATAGTAATAATAATAGTAGTAGTAAATGATTTCAAATTAAGGAGAAAATGATGCAGATTCCACTGGAAAAAAATGACAAAAGCTACCAACATGCAAATCCTAAAAGAAGACATTTAAATGGGTGGTAAGAAATTTCAGCTTCACTAGTAGTGATAATAAAAATAAATAAACAAAACAAATACAAAAACAAATATTTTGCTAATGAATTTTTAAAAAATAAACACTGTTACTAAAATTTGTATAAGAAAATGAACTTGTCACATACTGAAACTCTAGCACAGAAGTCAGCAAACTTTTCCTGTAAAGTGCCAAGTAATAATTATTTTAGACTTTGCAAGCAGTGCTGTCTCTCCCAAGCCATTGACATTTCTAAAATAAGATACTGTTGAGGAGGTTCAAGGGAAATGGACACTTTTTATCTGGCTGAGTTATAATTTGTTAGAACCTTTCTGAAAGGTGATTTGACAATAAATTGTCAAAAGCTTTAGACTTTATTTGGATAATCTTTTATCTGAATTTTCTTGTTTTCTAACAACAAGTGTCAGTTTTTAAAAAAAAATTTTTTTTTAATGTTTATTTTATTATTTTTGAGACAGAGAGAGACAGAGCATGAATGGGGGAGGGGCAGAGGGAGAGGGAGACACAGAATCGGAAGCAGGCTCCAGGCTCTGAGCCATCAACCCAGAGCCCGACGCGGGGCTCGAACTCACGGACCCCGAGATCATGACCTGAGCCGAAGTCGGACGCTTAACCGACTGAGCCACCCAGGCGCCCAACAAATGTCAGTTTTTAATGTGACAAGAAAATTGCAACCACTAGATTGAATGCAGAGTAAGAGAGAAGGAGATTCTGGGAGTTATGGAGGTTCCCATTGAGGGCATTAGGGATAGTGAAAATGCTGCCTTAGGAAAACATTTTAGTAAAAATTGTGCATCCTGTCAAGGTTTGGGGAACAGTGAAGAAGAAGTTAGCTTTCCCAGCAAAGAGCAGGGAAATGTTTATGTTCCCACTCCCGTGTAGAAAAAGGAGACTTCATATTTTCCTGTGTATTCTTCATTTAACCCTCTCATCTGTTTTTCTGTCTTGATCTCTGTTCTACACACTTAGTTTTCCAGGGCATCATACACCAGTTTAGTTGTGTAGTAGGCTCAATTAATACCATTGTCTTTTTAATGTGTTTTTAGCTGGGTATATGGAGACTTTTAAAACCTAAGTAGTGTATCTCATATCTTTGTAACCCCAAAGCCCATTTTAGATGTTACTGTGCTGCAGTGGGTGGAAAATCCTGGACCATGCGTCATCTGTGTTCCTTCCTGGTAATATGGTAACTTGCCGGTAAACAGTACTCTAGGGAAAAATTGTGACCTGATTATGTTTTCACCCAGCAACAACCAGAAAAAAGATGAAAAATTTTTCTTTTTTCTCTGTTAATTTAATCTGTTGTATGTCTTGAATTGACAGACCAACTTCTTTGGCATGGGAAGTAAAGAAGATGTCTCCAGGACGTCATGTGATTCCAAGTCCATCAACAGATAGAATAAGTGTAACATCAAATGCTCGAAGAAGTTTAAATTTTGGGTGAGACAAACTCAAAAAAGCCTACTAAGGCTTACATTATAGTAAATTATTTTCTGTGAATAATACAGTATTATACAACTGGTATTTCACTTAAAAAAATCCATGTATATGTTTGTGTATATGTTTGAAATTGTTTGAATCAAAGTTTAAAAAATCCAGTAAAGTTTAACTTTTAGAAGATTTTATAATATGTAATATATTCAAATATAATTAGGATCCAAAAATTAAAACTCATGAACATATTTCATGCTAAATGATTCATAACATGAACTGGCAATTTCTTTATAACAAAAGATCTAAATGTATATCATAAACTATGTTACTGTCATGAAATTACATCTTTATGCATTGTAATCCCATCAGTGCAGTTTTATAATTGTTATATTATGCAGTTATATTTTAAATCAATAGAAGAAAAGTTATAAAGAAAGAAGACATTTATATATTTTTTTGTATTTATTACCTATGTAGTTACTTTTGTTAGTGCTCTTTATTTCTTAATGTGGATTCAGGTTACTGTCTATTTTTCTTTCATTTTGGCCTGAAGGACCCCCTTTAGTATGTCTTGTTGGGCAGTTTTTCTCAGTTTTTATTTTGAAACTATCTTAATTTGTCCTTTAGTTTTAGAAGGATAGTTTTGTAGTGCATAGAATTCTTGGTTGAAAATCTTTTTCTTTCGGGACTTTGAATATGTTCTTTGATAGTGTCTATGTCAATATATTGACAAATTAGTGTACATTTATATTATTAAATGATAAGAGTTTCAAAATAAAATATTTAAGTTATATATGTATATTTTTTAAAAGTCCCCATTTAACTGAAATTTTCTTTTAAACTGAATGAATGAGAGCTTTTATATCATCCCTCTTCCCATACAATATATTATATTAAATTAATGAAGTATTAGACCAACATAAATTTTTAAATATATTTGACTTAAATTGTTATTGTATGGTACTCTGTATATGTGGATACACACACACACACACACACACACACACACACACACAATTAAAATTTAAATATATTAAGCATATATTTAAAATTTTAACTTTTGGGGGGAAAAGTCAAGCAGTTTTAGGGTGCCTAGGTGGCTCAGTCGGTTAAATGCCTGGCTTTCACTCAGGTAATGATCTAGTGGTTTGTGAGTTCGAGCCCTGAGTCAGGGTCTGTGCTGATAGCTTGGAACCTGGAGCCTGCTTGGGATTCTCTCTCTCCCTCTCTCTCTCTGCCCCTCCCCTGCTTGTGCGCGCGCGCTCTCTCTCTCTCTCTCTCTCTCAAAAAAAAAAATTAAAAAAAAAGAAACAGTTTTGAAATGTGTTAAATTTATTTAAATAGACATGACATAAATAGTGATAGTGACATTTATATAGCAAATCAGTAGGGAGTAAAATGTTGCACTGATTTTTTTTTTTCTTCTTCAGATATAAGGGAGAAAGAGAGTATATAAGCAGGGGAGGGACAGAGAGAGAGGGAGGGACAGAATCTTAAGGCTCCATGCTCACTGTGGAACCCAATGCAGGGCTCAATGTCACCACTGTAAGATCATGACCTGAGCCGTTATCAAGAGTTGGATGCTTAACTGACTGAGTACCCATGTGTCCCCTACATTGCTTTTTTATTTGGAAACATTTCAGGTTCTTTTTTTTTTAATCAGGCGTATTCCATTTCTTTTTTATTGACTGCATAATATTTCATCATATATATTTTTTCACTTTTTAAATTTTTTCTCAAATTTTTTATTTTTTATAATGTAAATATTTAATATGTAAATATTAAATACCACACTACTGCACAAGCAATGGGCCAAATGAGAAATCAAATGGCAAATCAAAATATGTCTCAAAGAAAAAGAAAATCCAATATTCCAAAACCTATGGGATGCAGCAAAAGCAGATGTTAGAGCGAAATTTATGCTATAAATGTTTGTGTTAAGAGAAAAGGTTGAAATAAGCAATATTACACCACAAGGAACTAGAAAAAGAAGAAACTTAGTCAAAATTTACTAGAGGAAGGAAATAACAAAAATCAGAAATAAATAAAACAGAGACCAGAATAATATTAAGTATGTATTTAAAGTTTAAAAAATTTTAACTTTTACATTTGATTTAATAATGCAGAATTTTCTCCATAGGGGTTCACCTGGCACAGTAGCTGCTCCCCGTCTGGCTCCCACAGGTGTCAGTTGGGCTGACAAGGTAAAGGCTCATCACACAGGCTCCCCTGCTTCTTCAGATGTATCACCTGCCCAGTCTTGTCCACCAATAACAGTGCAGAAGACTTCCCGCAAAAATGGCAAGTGACATTGAATCAACCTTTTTATGTGGTAGACAGGTGGAAGGCTATGGAATTTTACTTATTTTATTTAAAACTGGTGCTAATAGTATTGCATATTTACCTTTTGTATCATTTATGTGATATAATTTGCCTTGAAATTATCTTAAAATAATAAAATAATCTTTTGTAGATCATTCTAATCTCAGGTTTGCTCTGTGTAAACTTGAAGGAGAGTGATTCTTTAAAAAAAAATTTTTTTTTAGTGTTTATTTTTGAGGGAGAGAGAGAGAGACTGAGTGCGAGTGGGGCAAGGGCAGAGAGAGAGGGAGACACAGAATCCGAAGCATGCTCCAGGCTCTGAGCTGTCAGCACAGAGCTTGATGTGGAGCTCCAACTTACGAGCCATGAGATCATGACCTGAGCTGAAGTTGGACACTTAACTGACTGAGCCACCCAGGCACCCCAAAAGAGAGTGATTCTTTTGCTAATTCATTTGTAAGATCCTTTATAACTCTTTTGACTTAAATAGAAAAAAAAATGACTACTAGTTCATTCCCTAGGCAGTATACTCTTTTTGTGTCACTACTTCATTTCATTAATATTTGAATACTGTTTTAGTACTAAAAATGATATTCTTATCTTTGCTTACACATTTGTTTTCTATGCCATCAGAATAATTAAGGGGCACAAATAAATGTAAGGACTGTTATTCCAAGGACCTGCTTATCCCATAAGAATTTCCTTCATGGACTTTGACAAAAGTGGTGTTTGTACTTTATCATACAAAACCTAGAGTATACAATGCAGAAGCAGAGGTCATGGGAAGCTATTTTAAGAAGAAACTAGAGTCAGCCTTGATTTGGGAAGATCAATGTTGATACAATGGGGAGGATAGGCACCATGAGGGATGACTGGGGACTAGGGAGTAAGATGTCTGTTTACTTTTAAAGTTTTTATTTATTTATTTTGAGTGAGAGAGAGAGAGTGAGAATACATGTACGCTCACATGGGGAAGGAGTAGAGAGAGAGGGAGAAAGAGAATCCCAAGCAGGCTTCGTGCCATCAGTGTAGAACTCGATTCAGGGCTTGATTTCACGAACCGGGAGATCGTGACCTGAGCCGTGATCAAAAGTCAGACACTTAACCAACTGAGCCACCCAGGGGCCCCTGGGATTGAGATTCTTATTAATCAGAAAGAGAAGTAATGAAAATGAGAAATATATCAGATCTAACTGGAATCTCTTTTGGAACACAAACATTATCTTCTCTCTTTTAACTGAAAGTAGTCTGAACTTAGAACATAAAAAATAAAAACTGGTTGTTTAATGTAAAAAAAAAAAAAGATCTTCCTTCATAAAGCCTTTTTATTTAGACATCAAGAATGAATTTTTTTTTTAATTTTAAACATTTACTAAGTAAGTTGTGCTAAACTTCTGATATATAGAAATGTATATCCACATAACTATATATATACACACATATAAATTATATCAATAGTAATATTTTGAGCTTTACCTATGAAATTAATTTTATTTTTGGTCAAATATTTCATCTGTATAATAAACCTAATCTGTTCATCAGAACCTTAAATCCATCTGAGGTAAGGAATATAATCCTGGGTAGGACTTGGATATGGTAGTGGAATGGTCAGAACTGCCCCTAGCCCATACAGGATGCCTTGGTACAGTTTAGAAAAGGGAGTCTGAGTGGATACAGTCATACACCCATAAACTTGGCTTGGTGAGTAGAGCCTGGCAGGATTTCAGCTCTCACTGTCTCAGCCCGGTACCCTTATGCAGGGCATAACCTGCATATAGGTGGCAGTCCTGGAAGGAGCTGCTCAGTGGTAGAGTGAGCAGAAAGTGGTGATCAGGCCACCCTTATACTGCTTTACTCCTGTCTGAAAAAAGATTGATTCAGTTTGGCTGAGTTTGGTCAGATAGGGGGTCCCTTCTGCTCCTTCAAGCCACTTCTGTTGATTTGGTTGAAGAGGGAGATCTCCTTGAAATGGAAGAAGATCATTTTCATGTTCAGGTGTGCACATGGCTATGCAGCATCCAAGTGGTTTTTCAGGGCCTAATCTTTAGAAATAACCCATGGTTCATTTGTGATTTCTAAAAATTATGCTGTCAAGCTGACAGTAGGTGAGCTGTAATTTCTCTCTTTAACTGTCCTTAACCTTTAAGTACAAACCATAAGGAAGGCCTGTTCTAAAGCTACTAAGATGAATTCATCACTAGGAGTGGGAGATCAAACCATTGCTCTTGGAGCCTTGTCTTGACTGCCTTTAACCCCGGGTATGTGGAGAGGCTGAGGGGAGAAGAGAGGAGCCAGTGGGCAATCTCTAGGCCATGCTCTCACCTTAGGCACGTGGGCCAGAGGCTCAGGGTGGTGGACTTCTCCAGCCAACCCCTTGGCAAGGCAGGTGCCTTGGGTCTACGTCTACCAGGCTGTTGCCGAGGGCTCCACCGGGTCCTCCCACTCTATCTGCTACTTCAGGGCAGCCACGAGGCCATTGGGCCCAGGGACGTACTCGTGCCTGGGCTGCCCCCTCCTCCAACCTCGAGTGAAGTTTTTGTGTATCTATAGAGGCTTGGATTTTAGAATAATACTAAGTAATCGTGAATTTGTGTTATAAGTTAAGGAGTAACTTCAGAATACTGCTTTCTCCTTTCTTTAGTGAAAGATCCCTTTGGAGCTTCTTGGTTCAGAAAGAAATGTTTTATTGGACATAGCAAAGGCATTGCCACCTTTGCATTATGGATATTCTTTTTTCCATTTTTGTCTCAGTAAGGTGTGTTGACCTATTCAAATAATACTTCTTACTCTTACCCAGTATGTTGCCTTTGGTTTCTCTATACAGACTGAGTACTAGTAATGGTAGTAGTAGTAGTAGAAAATTGAGAGTAGTCATGAGTTCTTTCTTCTAGGAGAAGGTAGGAAAATGTGGGATCATCAAGTTTAGTTTTTGTATTGTGAAAGAGTCTGAGAAAAATGTGTTGCATCATAATTGGAAAAAAATATCTTAAAAGAATCATGATATTGGCATATATGATGGTTTTGTTTAAAGCATTACTCAGATTACTCTCATAAATATAAGTGTGACTTATTTGGTTGAGATGAAATGAAAGATCTTGATTATAACTAGGCTTAAAGTATCCATGTTCATATATAAGCAAATTTTGTTTTTGACTACTTTGGTCTCGGGGTTTGGGGTTTTGATGCACTTTTATGAAAGTGAATTATGGTGCATATAATTTTTTTTCTTTTCATGTGTTTACCATTTTAAATGTCTTATTTGATGAAACATCTGTGCAAGTCACTGTTTTTTAATGGGTTGTCTTTTTCTTATTGAGATATGAGAATTATTTTTTTTTGGTTATTTTATTTTATTTTTCTCAACAGAATAATTTTATTTTTTTAAATTTACATCCAAATTAGTTAGCATGTAGTGCAACAATGATTTCAGGAGTAGATTCCTTAATGCCCCTTGCCCATTTAGCCTATCCCCCCTCCCACAACCCCTCCAGTAACCTTCTGTTTATTCTCCATATTTATGAGTCTCTTATGTTTTGTCCCTCTCCCTGTTTTTATATCATTTTTGTTTCCCTTCCCTTATGTTCATCTGTTTTGTCTCTTAAAGTCCTCATATGAATGAAGTCATGATTTTTGTCTTTCTCTAATTTCACTTAGCATAATACCCTCCAGTTCCATCCACGTAACTGCAAATGGCAAGATTTCATTCTTTTTGATTGCCAAATAATACTCCATTGAATATATATACACCACATCTTCTTTGTCCATTCATCCATCGATGAACATTTGGGCTCTTTCCATAGTTTGGCTATTGTTGATAGTGCTGCTATAAACATGGGAGTGCATGTGTCTCTTCAAAACAGCACACCTGTATCCCTTGGATAAATGCCTAGTAGTGCAATTGCTGGGTCATAGGGTAGTTCTATTTTTAGTTTTTTGAGGAACCTCCATATTGTTTTCCAGAGTGGCTGCACCAGTTTGCATTCCCACCAACAATGCAAAAGAGATCCTCTTTCTCCGCATCCTCACCAACATCTGTTGTTACCTGAGTTGTTAATGTGAGCCATTTTGACAGGTGTGAGGTGGTATCTCATTGTGGTTTAGATTTGTATTTCCCTGATGATGAGTGATGTTGAGCATTTTTTCATGTGTCAGTTGGCCATCTGGATGTCTTCTTTGGAGAAGTGTCTATTCACTTCTTTTGCCCATTTCTTCACTGGATTATTTGTTTTTTGGGTGTTGAGTTTGATAAGCTCTTTATAGATTTTGGATACTAACCCTTTATGTGATATGTCATTTGAAGCTATCTTCTCCCAGTCTGTTGGTTGCCTTTTAGTTTTGCTGATTGCTTCCTTTGCTGTGCAGAAGCTTTTTATTTTGATAAGGTCCCAGTAGTTCATTTTTGCTTTTGTTTCCCTTGCCGCTGGAGACGTGTTGAGTAAGAAGTTGCTGCGGGCAAGATCAAAGAGGTTTTTGCCTGCTTCCTTCTCAAGGATTTTGATGGCTTCCTGTCTTACATTTAGGTCTTTCGTTCATTTTGAGTTTATTTTTGTGTATGGTGTAAGAAAGTGGTCCAGGTTCATTCTTCTGCATGTCACTATCCAGTTTTCCCAGCACCAGTTGCTGAAGAGACTGTCTTTATTCCATTGAATATTCTTTCCTGCTTTGTCAAAGACTAGTTGGCTATACGTTTGTGGGTCCATTTCTGGGTTTTCTCTTCTGTTCCATTGATCTGAGTGTGTGTTCTTGTGCCAGTACCATACTGTCTTAATGATTACAGCTTTGTAATATAGCTTGAAGTCCGGGTTTGTGATGCCTGCTGCTTTGGTTTTCTTTTTCAAGATTGCTTTGGCTATTTGGGGTCTTTTCTGGTTCCATAAAAATTTTAGGATTATTTGTTCTAGCTCTGTGAAGAATGCTGGTGTTATTTTGATAGGGATTGCATTGAATATGTAGATTGCTTTGGGTAGTATTGACATTTTAACAATATTTGTTCTTCCTATCCAGGAGCATGGAATCTTTTTCCATTTTTTTGTGTCTTCTTCAATTTCTTTCATAAACTTTCTATAGTTTTCAGTGTGTAGATTTTTCACCTCTTTGGTTAGATTTATTCCTAGGTATTTTATGGTTTTTGGTGCAACTGTAAATGGGATCAATTCCCTGATGTCTCTTTCTGTTGCTTTATTGTTGGTGTATGGGAAGGCAACTGATTTCTGTGCATTGATTTTATATCCTGCAACTTTACTGAATTCATGAATCAGTTCTAGCAGGGTTTCTTTTGTGTGGAATCTTCAGGGTTTTCTATATAGAGTATCATGTCATCTGCGAAGAGCAAATGTTTGACCTCCTCCTGGCCAATTTGGATGCCTTTTATTTCTTTGTGTTGTCTGCTTACAGAGGCTAAGGCTTCCAATACTATGTTGAATAACAGTGGCGAGAGTGGACATCCCTGTCTTGTTCCTGACCTTAGGGGGAAAGCTCTCAGTTTTTCCCCATTGAGGATGATATTAGCGTTGGGTTGTTCATATGTGGCTTTTATGATCTTGAGGTATGATCCTTCTATCCCTACTTTCTTGAGGGTTTTTATCAAGAAAGGATGCTGTATTTTGTCAAATGTTTTCTCTGCATCTCTTGAGAGGATCATATGGTTCTTGTCCTTTCTTTTATTGATGTGACGAATCACGTTAATTGTTTTGCGGATATTGAAGCAGCCCTGCATCCTGGGTATAAATCCCACTTGGTCGTGGTGAATAATTTTTTTGATGTATTGTTGGATCCACTTGGTTAATATCTTGTTGAGGATTTTTGCATCCATGTTCATCAGGGAGATTGGTCTGTAGTTCTCCTTTTTAGTGGGGTCTCTGTCTGGTTTTGGAATCAAGGTAATGCTGGCTTCATAGACAGAGTTTGGAAGTTTTCCTTCCATTTCTGTTTTTTGGAACAGCTTCAAGAGAATAGGTGTTAATTCTTCCTTAAACGTTTGGTAGAATTCCCCTGGAAAGCCATCTGCCCCTGGTCTCTTGTTTTTTGGGAGATTTTTGATTATTGATTCGATTTCCTTACTGATTATAGGACTGTCCAAATTTTCTATTTCTTCCTGTTTTAGTTTTGGTAGTGTATATGTTTCTAGGAATTTGTCCATTTCTTCCAGATTGCCCATTTTATTGGCATATAATTTCTCATAATATTCTCTTATTATTGTTTTTATTTCTGCTGTGTTGTGATCTCTCCTCTTTCATTCTTAATTTTATTTATTTGGGTCCTTTCCTTTTTCTTTTTGATCAAATTGGCTAGTGGTTTATCAGTTTTGTTAATTCTTTCAAAGAACCAGCTTCTGGTTTCATTGATCTGTTCTGTTTTTTTGGTTTCGATAGCATTAATTTCTGCTCTAATCTTTATTATTTCTTGTCTTCTGCTGGTTTGGGGTTTTATTTGCTGTTCCTTTTCCAGCTCTTTAAGGTGTAAGGTTAGGTTGTGTGTCTGAGATCTTTCTTCCTTCTTTAGGAAGACCTGGATTGCTATATCCTTTCCTCTTATGACTGCCTTTGCTGCGTCCCAGAGGTTTTGGGTTGTGGTGTTAGCATTTTCATTGGCTTCCATATACTTCTAAATTTCCTCTTTAACTTCTTTGTTAGCCCATTCATTCTTCAGTAGGATGTTCTTCAGTCTCCAAGTATTTGTTACCTTTCCAAATTTTTTCTTGTGGTTGATTTCGAGGTTCATAGCATTGTGATCTGAACATATGCACGGTATGATCTCGATCTTTTTGTACTTGCTGGGGGCTGATTTGTGTCCCAGGATGTGGTGTATTGTGGAGAACGTTCCATGTGCACTGGAGAAGAATGTATATTCTGCTGCTTTAAGATGAAATGTTCTGAATATATCTGTTAAGTCCATCTGGTCCAGTGTGTCATTCAAAGCCATTGTTTCCTTGTTGATTTTTGATTAGATGATCTGTCCATTGCTGTGAGTGGGGTGTTAAAGCCTCCTACTATTACAGTATTACTATCATTGAGTTTATGTTTGTGATTAATTGATTTATATATTTGGGTGGTTCCACATTTGGTGCATGTTTAGAATTGTTAGGTCTTCTTGGTGGATAGACCCCTTAATTATGATATAATGCCCCTCTTCATCTCTTGATACAGTCTTTATTTTAAAGTCTAGATTGTCTGATGTAAGTGTGGCTACTCAGGCTTTCTTGTGTTGACCATTAGCATGATAGATGGTTCTCCATCCCTTTACTTTCAATATGAAGGTGTCTTTAGGTCTAAAGTGGGTGTCTTATAAACAGCATATAGATGGGTCTTGTTTGTTATCCATTCTGTTACCCTATGTCTTTTGTTTGGAGCATTGAGTCCATTGACATTTAGAGTGAGTACTGAGAGATATGAATTTATTGCCATTATGTGGCTTGTAGAGTTGGAGTTTCTGGTGGTGTTCTTTGGTCCTTTCTAATCTTTGTTGCTTTTGGTATTTTATATACACACACACACACACACACACACACACACACACACACACATATATATATAAAATATTTTTTTAAAATCTTTTCTCCCCACAGAGAGTCCCCCTTAACATTTCTGGCAGGGCTGGTTTAGTGGTCACAAACTCCTTCAATTTTTGTTTTTCTGGGAAACTTTTTATCTCTCCTATTTTGAATGACAGCCTTGCTGGATAAAGAATTCTTGGCTGCATATTTTTCTGATTCAGCACATTGAATATATCCTGCCACTCCTATCTGGCTTGCCAAGTTTCTGTGGATAGGTCTGCTGCAAACCTGATCTGTCTTCCCTTGTAGGTTAGGGACTTTTTTTCCCTTGCTGCTTTGATGATTCTCTCCTTGCCTGAGTATTTTGTGAATTTGACTATGATATGCCTTACTGATGGTCGGTTTTTGTTGAATCTAATGGGAGTCTTCTGTGCTTCTTGGATTTTGATGTCTGTGTCTTTCCCCAGGTTAGGAAAGTTTTCTGCTCTGATTTGCTCACATAAACCTTCTACCCCTATTTCTCTCTCTTCTTCTTCTGGCACCCCTATGATTCTGAGGTTGTTCCTTTTTAATGAGTCACTGATTTCTCTAATTCTTAAATCATGCTCTTTTGCCTTAATCTCCCTCCTTTTTTCTGCTTGGTTATTCTCCATAAGTTTGTCCTCTATATCGCTGATTCTCTGTTCTGCCTCATCCATCCTTGCTGCCGCAGCATCCATTCATGATTGCAGCTCAGTTATAGCCTTTTTTATTTCATCCTGACTAGTTTTTACTTCCTTTATCTCTGCAGAAAGGGATTCTAATCTATTTTTGACTCCAGCTAGTATTCTTATTACCGTGATTCTAAATTCTGGTTCAGACATCTTGCTTGTATATGTGTCGGTTAAGTCCCTGGCTGTCGTTTTTTCATGCTCTTTCTTTTGGGGTGAATTCCTTTGTTTCGTCACTGAAGGGAGAAAAGGAATCAATGAGGTAGAAAACATTAAAATAAAAAAATTAAAATGAAAAAATATTAAAATTCAAAAATTAAAAACACAGACACACAAAAAAATCGAATAAATGATGCTACATTCTAGGTGTGTTTTGGTCTGGGTGTTGAAAGTGGCTTGATAGATTAGAGAAAAAAGGGGAAAGAAGAAGAAAAAAGGAAATCGTTTGAAAATTTGACAAAATGAATACACTGAAGCAGACTAAAATGAAATGATGGAAGTAAACCAGAATTTGAAAAAATTTACACAAAAGTAAAAAATATAGTAGAAAAAAATTAAAGAAAAATATTTTCAATAAAAATGAAAAATAAAGATAATTTTTTGTTTCTGTATTCAAGAAAAAGAAAAGAAATGAAAAAGATAAAAAGAAAAAAAGGAAATTGTTTGAAAATTTGAAAAAAGGAAAACATTGAAGTAGACTAAAATAAAATGATGCAAGTAAAATAGAATTTCAAAAAACTTACACAAAAGTAAAAAATATAGTAGAAAAGTTGAAAAAATATTTTTAATAACAATTGAAAATAAAAATGAATTTTTTCTTTTTCTCAAGAAAAATAAAAGAAATGAAAAAAAGAAAGAAAATTGAATAGATGGACCTGCTAACAGATTGAAATATGACTGAAATTACTTTGTTTACCCCTAGAAGTTAGATTCTGAATCTCTTTATAGTCCATAAACTAAAGGCGGTGAGACTTGTGTTCTTGATGAGCAAGTTTGGCTGAGCGGGTTAGTTAAACGGCTCTGTTCTCCACTAGGTGGTGCTGGTAGCCTGCTGGGGTGGATTGTTGTGGCGCTTGTAGGTGCATATGCCCATGTGTGGGAGTGGTGAAAATTGTGTCACCCAGCTACCCAGTCTTTAGTATCAGAACTCTGTTCTCTCCAGTCAGCAATTGTGCACCTGTCCTTTGTCTTCAGCTTTTAGCTACCCCCCTCTTTTATACTGTCTGTGACCAAGCCCCAGGTAGTACCTCTTTCCTGAGTTTTGTTTCAGTTACAGCTGTTTTCCCCAGCCCCTTACTTCTGAGGGACTGCAGCTTTGTCTCGTTGTTCCCCTCTGTGGGAGGGTCTCACCGAGCAATGGCCAAATGCCGGCTGTACCCAGGAAAGTTTGTGGGTACTGTGCTGCTGCTGAGGCCCAGAGATTGTGGCCAGGTGCTAGCCCGCCCCAGAATAAGTTTGCAAGATAGTGTAGCAGCAACGTTTCAGGGGTTATGGAATATCACAACACACATCTGGCACCAGGCTTCACCCTTAACGACCTTATTCCAGCGCCAGCAAATGTGGCCATTCTCTGCGGTCTGCTGGGCCCAGGTTGCCTTACAGCTTCTACCAAATGTCCTTCCAGCAGTGGAACTGCTTCTCCCTGTGTGGCCCGAGAACCTCCCTCACCCCACTCTGCTCTTGGGGATTCACCCTTCCCACCAGAGCACCGCCAGGTATCGAGCTGTGGAGTTGCAGTCTCTGCACTCCCCTGTTTGCAGTCTTAATGGAATTTAAACCCTTTCCTTTCTCCTTTCTCCCTTTTTAGTTCAGTCCCTGCGCCTGTTTCCAATTTTCCACTTTCTCTCCAGCTGCTTTTGGGGAGGGTGCTTTTCCCATATTCTCCCCACCATCTCCATCCTCTCTCTGCACGCAAAAGCACCTCCCTGCCCTCCACGGCTTCTCTCTCCTCACGTTCACCTCTCCCCGCTGTGTACCTGCTGAATTCTGTGGTTCAGGTTGTGCAGATTGTTGTGTTAATCCTCAGATCAGTTTTGTAGGTGTATACGATGGTTTAACGTTGGTCTGGCTGTATTTCATGTATGCGAGACACACAAAAAACTTCCACGCTGTTCTGCCATCTTGACTCCCTCCCTTAAGTAATTTATAATAGCAGTAGCTTATAGTATTGAAATTTGTAATGATAGCTTATAAAAATGATTTTTGTTAAAGGTGATAGAGCACATACATTTACTTTTTTCTTTCCCTAACCTCAACTAAAATGATATAGAAAGATTTACTGTTTATTTATTTTTGAAAGAGAGACAGAACTCAAGCGAGAGTGGGGCAGAAGGAGAGAGACAGAATTGGAAGCAGGCTTCAGGCTATGAGCTGTCAGCATAGAGCCTGACGTGGGGCTTGAACTCATGAACCATGAGATCATGACCTGACCTGAAGTCAGATGCATAACCATCTGAACCACCTAGGCACCCCTAAAGGAATTTAAAAATAAGACTTAAGGGAGAATAGATAGGAGAAGAGTTAATGAACACATTTTTGGAAGTTAGAAAGTAGAAAGACATACTCTAGTTTCAAATGTTAGTGGTGACATTTGAGTGAATTAGGTGAATCCTGGACCCAGCGAGTGGGCAAAACTGTAATGCAATCCAGTTTGCTTCAGAGAACTCCCAAACGAGTAGGAAATTCCAGAGCAGGTATGTCTGGAAGTGAGGGTAAAGGTAGGGATTATATGTTAATCATCCCAAATTCTCCCCACTTGCCTTCAGCTATGAGTAGTAGGATTACTGTATTTCCCTCACCCCAGCAGAACATTGGAGGTTATTTCTGTATAGAACGTAAAGGAGATGGTATCTTACTGAGGGATACCAGGCAGATACAAAAGTTGGGAGTGCTGTATTGATAACAAGGAGATTAAGTGAAAGACTGTAAAGATAGTGTTTAGATGTGCCTCATCCTTGCATCTACTTCAAGCCTTCTTCTCTCTCCCACTGAACTACCAGGTTTGCAGATCAAGAGAAAACACACCTGAGGAACAAATCCAGAACCAGTGTAGATAATGAGATAATTGGTCTTGATGTTGACATGTAATTGGATGAGTGTCTGGTAGTCTCACAAGACTTTGGAAATCTGAAGCCAGATTGTGGACTACAGTAGATTGTCTGCAAATATGGGTGCCAGCAGTTTCTCCCATTCCTATGCATACATGCCACTCCCACTGTCAAGTGGTAGAGTCTGTTTCCCCTCCCCTTGAATCTTAAGTTTGTCCTGTGACTTCATATGATTAATAGAATGTGACTGATGTGATTGGTTAAGTTCCCAGCCTAGCCTGTACAAGGCCTTGCGCTTACCATTATCATTTTCTCCTGTGGAAGTCAGCTGCCAGGTAAGGAAGCCCAGGATAGGCCATTGAATAATGAGAGACTATGTGAAGAGAAAGAGGTGATGAGAAGGAGAAGTAGCTATCTCCACCAACACATGGTACCAAGACTTTAATTTAGGCATGTTGGTGAAGCCATCATGAACATTCTGGCCATATTTGAACCACTCTAGCTGACATCATGTGGAGATGAGAGGAGACCTCCCTCCACTGAACACTCCTCAGATTTCTGACTCAAAAGTTATATGGTTAGTGTTTTAAGATCCTAGGTTTTGGGCTTCTTATATAAAAATAGATAATGGGAATATCCAATATTTGAATAACAGGAGTTTTAGAAAAAGAGAGAAAGAAAGGAAATTATGAAATTATTAAAGGAAATTTACTTTAACAGAAGGATATGTTTCTTCTTATAGTATAATTATGTAGAAGTATAATTGCTTCTGCTAAACTATCACTAGAAGCCACAAGAAAATTGAACAATGTCTTCAAAATTATGAAGGAAAATGATTTCTATTTTTTTAATGTATTTATTTTTAGAGAGAGAGCACAAGCAGAGGGGGGGAGCAGAGAGAGACAGAGGGAGAGAAAGAATCCCAAGCAGGCCCCATGCTGTGAGCACAGAGCCCGATGCAGGGCTCAATCCCAGAAACCTTGAGATCATGACCTGAGCCAAAATCAAGAGTCAGATGCTCAAATTACTGAGCCACCCAGGCGCCCCTGAAGGAAAATGATTTCTAATCTAAAATAGTGTGTTCAAATTGTCTGTTAAATGTGAAAGTAGGCCAAAGATATTTTCCTTCATGCAAGATCTCAAAAAAAATTTTTTTTACCTCCATGGACCCAATCAGTGCTGGACGGAGCCAGCCCAGAAGAGAGGCCAAAGTAATACTCTATGGTGCTGATGTCACTATGATAGCTGTGTACCAGTTGTAGGGAGCAACCAATCCAGATTTGTGATGGTCCCAGTTCTCCGGAAGAGAGGAATCCAGGAAGACAAATGAAATTCTTAAAACATCTGATGTATTTGCACACATCAATAAGATATTTAAAATTTAGGAGAGTTGGGGTTGAATTAATTCAGAGTGTAGTAGAAAATATTGAGGCTAAATAATGGAGCAAAACGAAATAGGAAATAGGAAAGTTCATAGAGGCACATAAGAGGCACAACTGTAAATCGAGTCTATGAAGGGATAGAGTGAATGGTGCAAAGGTAACGTTTGAAAAGATAAACCCTAAGAATTTCCCCAAACTGTTGAAAGACATCAAGTCTCATATTTAAGAAGCACTGTGAACTCCCAAGCAGAAAAAACAGAAAACAAATCTCATTAGGTGTAATATAGTAAAAATACTAAAAGTCAAAGAAAGAGAAAATCTTTACAAGTAGAGCCAAAAAAAAAAAAAAAAAAAGAAAAAGAAAAAAAGAAAAGAAAAAAAAGTGAGCGCGAGAGAGAGAGACTATAGTTGACCCTTGAACTACCCTTGAAAATCCATGTATAACCTTTGTCTTCCCCAGGACATAACTATGCATAGCCTGTTGTTGACTAGAAGCTTTAAAACATAACTAGTCAATGAACACATATTTTGTATATGTGTTACATACTGTATTCTTCTAATAAAGTAAGCTACAAAAAGGAATGTTATTAGGATCATAAGAACAGATTAACTCATAGTACTATACTGTATTTTTCAAAAGAAATCCTTGTATAAGCAGACCCACACAGTTTAAACTAATGTTGTCCAAAGGTTAACCCTATTTTCGAAGGAGCAAGAGTAAGTTGATACCTAATGGAAGCCAGATGACCATGGAATGACATCTTTCAGGTGCTGAAGAAAATAACTGACAAGAAAGAATTCTGTATCCAGCAAAAAAAGTAAAGGTGAAATAAAGACAATTCAAGACAAATAAAAATTGAGAGAATTTGTAATCAGTAGAATTATACTACAAGAAGTACTACAGACATTTTTGTAGGTTGAAGGAAAAAGATTCCAAATTCAGACCCAGAAATGCATGAAGGAATGAAGAACACCAGAAGAGTAAACATGTGGAGTACATTAAATATTTAGTATTGACTGTGTGAAACATAATGTCTTTAGAAGCTTGAAATACATATGAGATGAGACTTTCTGACAATAGTCCAAGAGACAAGAGAAGAATAAATGGAGATTATATTTTCTAGGGTCCTGGCATTGTCTTTGAAGTTACAAAAATACTAACTTGTGTTAGATATTATAAGTCAAGGATGTATTTGTGAATTCAAGAAAACCACAGAGAAGAGTAAAGGAATATTCAACTAATAAAACCATTGTGATTAATGCAAAAGAGGCCAAGAAAGGAAAAAAAAATCATAAAACAGATGAAACAAATGAAAACCAAATTATAACGTGATAGAAGTAAATGCAAATATATCCGTTCTTACATTAAAGGTAAATGGTCTAAATATTAAAATTTAAGAACAAAGATTACAATTGCATTAAACAAAGCCCAACTGTATCCGCTTAAAGGGATATACTTTCAGTATGAAGATAGAAAAGTCAGAAAAAAAGGGGGAAAAGATAGTCTATGGATATCCCATTCAGATCAAAGGTGGCATTGCTTTAATATCAGACAAAATGTATACAGTAACCAAGAAACATTTTAAGGAGAAATCTTTTTTCATTATTAAAAGATTATTTTAACAGAATGGGAAAATAATTCTAAATTTATATGTAACATATCTTTAAAACATATAGAGCAAAACTGACAGAATTGAAAAAAATGGAAGAATCTAGACTCATACTTGGAAATTTTAACATAACTGTCTCAATGACTGGTAGTACAAGAAGACAAAAATCAATCAAGATATACAATATCTAAACAATATGATTAATGAACTTGATATAATTGATATGTCTAACAAATAATGCTATTCTTTTCCATTTTATTTCCTTTTGATGCATCAACGTAGAAACATTTTACCGATCCTCTGTTCTGTGTGTCTAACCCATATTTTCTTAAATATATTAATAATAGCTATTCTGAAAAGTCTGAGTCTGAAAAGTAAAATATCTGAACTACCTGTGGCTATGTTACCTTAAAAATATTTTGGGGGAGTTTTCAGTTATTTGACCCTTGTTTTGATTCCTCATAATATTTAAGTGAATGTTTAACATGGTATATTTAAAATTATAGAGGCTCCTTTCAAAAGTACTGTTGTTTTTTTTCTTCTGGCAAGAAGATAGAGTATAAGCAATACACCATAATCCTTTAAGGTTTGGTTTGAGGTTTTATTAAAGTTGATGTGTTTCAGTTTTGTCCTTATTCCTTTTGGGGTCTTACCTGAAAATCTGGGGTGTTTGCCAAGGCTACTACATTCCCGAATTCCTCAGCACTCCACAGTTGCTATAATATCTGCTTAACTCATTAGCATCCAGCTGCTGCTTTTTGCTGGGTGTCTTGGAGTCTTGCCTTGTATATGCAAAGCTTAGTAGCTGTCAGACTTCTAAAGGGAAGATTAAATGCAGGTTTTTTGGACTCATTTGCTTGCAGTTCCTCCCTCTCTAAGATTTTTGCCCTTAAGGTCTCAGTTGTTTTAGACTCATTGAATTCCATTATCTGTTTCAGCCAGACAGGACTGCTGGTTTCTGCTAGGACTCACTTTCCCTGTACTGTGAATTTGAAATGTCTTCAGGGAAAAATTCTAGGGTGAATGTGATCTCATGTTGTCCTTCTCTTTCCTCAAGAATTGTAGTTCCTTAAAATCTTGCCTACTTTGGTTGCTTTCCAGTGCCTTTAAATGGTTCAGTTATATAGTTTGTCTAGCTTTCATAGCTGTGTTTGGCACGAAGAGGATTAATTTTGATGTAGGCTACTTTGTCCTGGTAGTAACTTGTAAGTCCAAATAAAGATCCAAACACACATGGAACATTTACCAAAATTGAAACATGCAAAGCCATTAAACAAATTTCAAAAATTCAGATGATTGAACTCTTTTTGTCTTGTTGAACACAGCGGAATTATGTTAGAAATCAATTAAAAAAGATAGCCATATACTTCAACAAATGGTGTTGGGAAAGCTGGACAGCAAATTGCAGAAGAATGAAACTGGACCACTTTCTTATACCATACACAAAGGTAAACTCAAAATGAATGAAAGACCTATATGTAAGACAGGAAACCATCAAAATCCTAGAGGAGAAAACAAGCAACAATCTCTTTGACTTTGGCCACAGCAACTTATTTGACATGTTTTCTGAATCAAGGGAAACAGAAGCAAACATGAACTACTGGGACCTCATCAGTAAAAGGCTTCTACACATTGAAGGAAATGATCAATAAAACTAAAATACAACTGATGGAATGGGAGAAGAGATTTGCAAATGACATATCAGATAAAGAGTTAGTATCCAAAATCTATACAGAACTTATCAAACTCAACACCCAAAAAAATAAATAATCCAGTGAAGAAATGGGCAGAAGACATGAATGACACTTTTCCAAAGAAGGCATCCAGATGGCTAACAGACACATGCAAAGATGCTCAACATCACTCATCATCAATGAAATACACTTGTCAGAATGGCTAAAGTTAACAACTCAGGAAACAATAGATGTTGGGGAAGAGGCAGGGAAAGGGGAACACTTTTGCACTGTTTGTGGGAATGAAAACTTGTTTAGCTACTCTGGAAAACAGTATGGCATTTCCTCAGAAAGTTAAAGATAGAACTACCATACAACCCAAGCAATTGAACTACTAGGAATTTATCCAAAGGATACAAAAATGCCGCTTTGAAGGGGCACATGCACCCCAATGTTTATAGCAGCACTACCAACAGTAGCCAAATTATGGAAAGAGTCCACATGTCCAGTGACTGATGGATGGATGAAAAATATGTGGTATATATACACAACGGAATATTACTCAGCTATCAAAAAAAATGAAATCTTGCCATTTGCAACAACATATATGGAACTAGAGTGTATTACAGTAAGTGAAATAAATTAGAGAAAGACCTATGATTTTACTCATACGGAATTTAAGAAACAAAACAGATTAACATAGGGGAGGGGAAGAAAAAAATGAAGTAAGATAAAAACAGAGAGGGAAGCAAACCATAAGAGACTTAAATATAGAGAACAAACCGAGGGTTGCTGGAGGGGAGATGGGTAGGGGGGATGGGCTAAATGGGTGATGGGCATTAAGGAAGGCACTTGTTGGGATGAGCGCTGGGTGTTATATGTAAGTGATGAATCACTAAATTATCCTCTTGAAACCAGTACTACACTATATGTTAACTACTTGAATTTAGATTTAAAGAAGTAAAAAGATAGCCATATAAATCTCAGATTTTTGAAATTTTGGAATATATTTCTGAATAATCCATGAGTCAGACAAGAAATCACCATGAAAATTAGAAAATGAAAATGCATATTTAAAATCTTATGGGTTTAAGGTTAATGCTGTGCTCTGAGAAAAATTTCTAGCCTCAATTGCATATATTAGAAAAGAAGAAAACCTAAAATCCACATTTTTTGCCTGTCTCCAGAAGTTAGAAAAGAACAGGTTAAATCCAAGGAACATAAAAAGAAAGGAAAAGATATAGGTGATAACTGAGAAAATCAACAGAGCCAAAAGATAATCTTTCATATAGACTAACAAAATTTCTAATACTGATAAAAAAAGAGGAGACAAAGCATAATACCAAGGTATTACATAAGACTATTGGTAGAAATCCCATGAATATTAAGAAGATAATAGGATATGATGAACAATATTATACACTAAATTTAGAAACTTAGAAGAAATTGACAAATTTCTTGAAAAACACTAAGCAAACTTACATGGCGAGAATTAGAAAAACGTGAAGGAACTTAGTAATTTTTTTTTAAATGTGAGTCTATAATTAAACATTTTTTTGCAAAGAAAATTCCTGGTCAAGATGGCTTCACCTATGAATTCTTCCAAATGTTTAAGTTAAAAATAACAGTAATCACATAGAAACTCTTACTGAAAATGAAAAAATGGAGCTTGTTTTATGATGCCAGCATAACCTGAATGTCAAAACCTAGCAAGGATATTATAAAATAGAACATTTTCTCTTAAACACTGATATAAAAATTATAAACAAAATATTAGTGAATTAAATATAGTGATAAACAAAAATGATAACACATCAGTCAGATGGGAATAAATCTGGTGCTTTTCAATTATTGGTTATATTAATTTGTATTTAGTGCTACTTTATTAATGACATTTATAAAATTTTTAAAAATGTACAAGTTCTTGGGTGTAAGAACTATGATAATGAAATACAGTTTTAAATTTTGTGTACTTCTAAGATTATTCTGAATGTTTAGACACTCTGACATTTTAATTACATAATTTGATATTTTCAATAAGCATTCTTCATTATGGGAATGGTTTTTCAATATAGTTTTTATTGAAAGTTCCTTAAGGTAATTTGTTCATAGCTAATTTCTTAGAGTCTAAGAGACCTATGTTATAGTTTCTATTTTGATATACTCCTCTTTGACTTGCTTCAATCATTTTGCTTTTTTTTTTTTAATTACATGACAGGGTTTGTGTTGGCCATCATACTGGTTATGGAGTAGGTCCAAGTGTTAAGCAGTATTTCTATAAGGAAACTTTGAAAGAGGAGTGTTTTTCTTTCCTTTAAAAAGTGAAGTTATTAATCATACTGCTCCTAAGGGTGAGCCTGTTAAATTAACTGGAAACTAAACTCTTTTATTAAACTTAATTTTGGTATGTGTGATTTTTATTAGGTTGATTATATATATTTTTAATTTATATATATATATATATACACGTATATGTATATACACATATATATATATTTAAAAGACAAATGTAATGAGAAATTTTTGAAAGTTAAATACGGAAGAAAATTGATCTCAGATTGGGTAGGATATGATTTAATTTTAATTTAATTTAATTTTAATTAATAATATTTTATTGTTTACTATAATGATATTGTTATATTTCTTAAAAAGTCCTTTTAAAGACACATACTGAATATTTGCAGGAGAAATGATAATGATGTATAGGATTTGTTTTAAAATCTTTCAGAAGAAACAATAGGGAAGGGGAACTATATGAAATAAGAGTGGCAGAATACTGATAATTATTGAAGCTGGATAATTGTAACATGGGGTTCATAATACTATTTTATCTATATTGTGTATTTTAAAATCCTCATGATAAAAAGTTAAAAAAGCACAAGACAAATTTAAATGTAGTTTTCCCTTAGAGATTTCAAAGTGTAGACCTTTGAAAGAAAAAGTTATAGGTCTTTTTTTCTTTTTATTTTAAAATATACAGTACTAATATAGTCACTGCATTTTATTAAAAATTTTTTAATGTTTATTTATTTTGAGAGAGAGGTGAGCACAGGGAGGGGCCAAGAGAGGCAAAGAGAGAGAGAATCCCAAGGAGGCTCTGCACTGTCAGTGTGGAGCTTGACGTGGGGCTTGGACCCGTGAACCATGAGATCGTGACCTGAGCCAAAACCAAGAGTCAGACACTCAACTGACCGAGTCATCCAGGTATCCCAACAGTCATTGTATTTAAAAAAATAGGATAATGAGTTATTCCCAGTTATAAGAACCAGTATTTTGTAAGTATTTTTTTTCCCTTGAAATAATATTCCTTTCCTTTAGTGAATCATTTGGTGGTATGGTCTTGATACTCATAAAAAATGTAGTTTTCATAGTGATGTAAGTTTTTAGTTTTACAGAAATAAGTCTGAGAAATCAGCTTACTTTTTCCTATTAAATTTTTTGCTTTTAATTCTTATACCAAATTTGTTAAGATAAAATTCATACCATTCAATTCATCTATTTATAATTCATCTATTGTTAGTATATTAACACATATAGTACCATAATCACAGTCAGTGATAGAACATTTTCATCACCTCAAAAATGTATGTCTTGGCAATGATTTTTTGGATTTGACACCAAAGAAAAGCAACAAAAGCAAAAAACAAGTGGGACTACATCAAACTACAGAGTTCTGTACAGCAAAGGAAACCATCAACAAAATGAGGAGGTAACCTATAGAATGGGAGAAAATACTTGTAAATCATGTATTGGATTGGGGTTAATATCCAATATATATAAAGAACTCATACAACTCTTTAGCAAAAAAAAAAACAATGTAATTAAAAAATTGGCAGAGGATCTGAATAGACACTTTTCCAAAAAGTATCCAACTAGCCTCAGGTACCTGAAAAAGTGCTCAACATCATTAATCATTAGGGAAAGGCAAATCAAAACCACAATGAGATATGACCTTACATCTGTCAGAATGGTTGTCATCAAATAGACAGATAACAAATGTTGGAGAGAATGTGGAGGAAAGGGAACTTTTGTACAGTGTTGATGGGGATGTAAATTGGTATAGCCACTATGGAAAACAGTATGGAGATTCTTCAGAAAATTAAAATAGAATTGCCATATGATCCTGCAATCCCACCTCTGGGTGTGTATCCAAAAGAAATGAAAATACTAACATACCTGCTCCTTGTTCGTAGCAACATTATTTACAATAGCCAAAACATAGAAACAACTTAAGTGTCTATTGGTCAATGAGTGGATAAAGAATATGTGGTGTATATATATTTGAACGTTGCTAAGAGAGTAAATCTTAGAAGTTCTTATCTCAAGAAAAAACATTTGTTAACTGTGTGAAGTGTTGTATATTGACTAAACTTACTTTGGTAATCCTTTCCTGATATATGCATATATCAAACAATATGTTGTACACCTTGAACTAATATGATGTTATATGTCAGTTATATCTCAGTACAACTGGAAAGATAAAAAAGAAATCTCATATCCTTTACTTAACACCCTTCTAACCCTGCATCTCCCCATCCATTATTAGTATGTAATACTGTGATTATATTGTATATAACCATTCTGATAGGTATAGAGTGATATCTCATTGTGGTTTTTAATTTGCATTTCACTAATGGCTAATGATGTTGAATGTCTTTTGTTTACTTCTTTGCCAATTGTATATACCCTTCATTGTAGTGTTTCTTCACATCTTTTGCCCATTTTCTAGTTGGATTGTCTGTAATACTACTGTTGAATTTTCAGAGTTCTTTATATATTCTAGACATCATTGGGTATTTCCTACAAGTCTGTTGTTTATCTTTTCATTGTCTTCATAGAGTCTTTTGCAGGGGAAAATTTTTCAATTTTGATGAGGTTTGTGAGGCTTTCCTATGGATCATGCTTTTGGTGTCAAGTGTAAGAACTCATTGTCTAGCCATATGTTTGAAAGATTTCTTGTTTTTTTTTTTTTCTTCCTAGGTTTTATAGTTTTACATCTTAAATTAGTGATGCTTTTTGACTGAATTTTGGGTGAAGTGTGAGTTTTAGATGGAGGTTTACTTTTTTGCCTTGGATGTCTTGTTACTACCACCATTTGTTGGAATTTCTCTTGAAATTTTATCAAAAATCAGTTGGACATATTTGTGTGGATGTATTTCTGGGTTTTAAAGTAGTCTATTTCATTGATCTGTGTGTCTGTTGTTCCACCCATACTGTACTTTCTTGATTAATCTCACTCTGTGGTAAGCCTTAAAACATTGAATAGAGTGATTACTTTTAATTTATTCTTTTTTTAAAAAATTGTTTTTAGCTCTTTTAGGTTTTATGTCTTTCTATATAAATTTTAGAGTAAGCTTTTCTAATGTTCAAAAAAATGTTACTGGTATTTTGATAGAAATTACATTATGCTGTTGATCGTTTTAGAGAGAATTGACACGATGCTGGATTTTCTAATCATTTTTTAATGAACATGGTATGTCTTTCAATTTATTAGGTCTTCTCTTTTTTTAATCAGCCTTTTGTAGTTTTTAGGATACATATCCTGTACCTTTTTTCTTAGACTTATTACTAAATATTTTATTTTCTTTAGTGTAATCATAAATTGTTTCAAATTTGTTTTCACATGTTCACTGTTAGTCTGTATAAATGCAGTGCATTTGTGCATTGACTTGTATCCTACAACATTACTGAATTTATGTAATAATTCTGGAATTTTTATGTAATTCCTTGGGATATTCTATGTAGACAATCATGTCATCTGAAAATAGGGACAGTTTTATTTCTTCTTTTCCTTCCCCCCCATCCCCACATCCCATGCCTTTTTGCACTGTGTAGGACTTCCGGTACTATGTTGAAGAAGCATGGTGAGAGGAAGCATCCTTTTCTTGTTCTAGATCATGGGGAAAATTATTCATTCATTCTTGCACCATTGAGTATATGTTAGCTATAGGTTTTTTGTCGATGCTTTTTATTAAGTTCCCCTATATTATAGCTTAATACATTTTTCTCAAGAATGGATATTGGATTTTGTGAAGTACTTTTTCTGCATCAGTTGATAGGATCATATGATTTTACTTGTATAGTCAGTGGACCAGTAGTGAATTACGTTGATTTTTTTTGAATGTTGAACCAGGTTTGCATACTTGTAATTAATTCTACTTGGTCATGGTTTGTAATTCTTTTTATACATTGCTGGATTTGATATGCTGATATTTTGTTGAAGATTTTTATATCTAAATTCATGAGAAATATTGTTATTTAGTTTTACTTTTATGTACTGTCTTTGTGTGTTTTTGTACCAAGGTAAAACTGGCCTTGGTACTTGGGAGGTGTTCTCTCCTCTCCTATTTTCTGGAATAGTTGTGTAAAATTTTTAAATCCTGTTAAAAGTGTTGCATAGAATTTGCCAGAGAAACCATCTGGGCCTGGAGGTTTTGAGTGGGGAACTTTTAAAAAGTACAAATTGAATTCTTTAATAATCATGAGACTATTCAGATAGTCTGTTTTCATTTTGGTTGAGTTTTATAGTTTGTGTTTCTTATAGAATTGGTTTATTAAACTTTATTTTATAGAATGAATATGGTCTGTGATACTGAATGTTCTGTATATATTTGAAAAAAAAAGCATTTTACTGTTGTTGAATGGACTGTTTTGTGTATGCTATTATATCAAGTTGGTTGATTGTATGTTCAATTTTTCTATATACTATCTGATTTTCTATCTAGTTCTATCAGTCCCTGGGAGGGAGTTAGAAGTCCACATTTGTAATTGTGCATCTTTCTCTTTCTCATTTCATCCTTACAAGTTTTTTTGCTGTGTATCTTGAGTTTATATTGTTCGGTGTATACATACTTAGGGGTATATATCTTCACTGTGCAATGCTTTTATCATTATATAATATGTTTTTGTTTCTTTAGTAATTTCTTGCTCTGAAGTCTACTTTATCTGATAATAATATATCTACTCCTGCTTTCCTCAGTATTTGCATGGTGTGTCTTTCTCACTTTGAACTTACGTATGACCTTGTATTTAGGTGAATACAAGTATTTAAGTGAATTTCTTGTAGATAACCTAGAGTTCAATTGTATTTTTATTTTTTTTTTAATATTTATTTGAGACACAGAGCACAAGTGAGGGAGGGGCAGAGAGAGAGGGACAGAGGATCCACAGCAGGCTCTGTGCTGACATACAGTCAAATGTATGGTATTAGTACTAGGATAGAGGAAAGAACTTGGACTTTTGAGGTAGGCCTATGTTTGGATTCTGAAAGATGGGGGTGGAGGGCAGTTTTTATGTAACCACTGGGACATGAACACCAGAACCAATTTGCCTAAACTTGCATCTTGGCTTTACCTTTACTGGGTGTGTGACCTTGGGGAAATTACTTATCCTCTCTTTGTCTCATTATTTTCAATGATAAATGGGGTAAGTGAAATGACAAATGATAAATTTTATCAATGATAAAATTGGGGTGATAGTATTGGTATTACAGGGTTGTTGTGGAGATTAAGAGTTATAATATGTAGACACTTGGAACAGTGCTAGCACACAGTACACACTATATAAATGTTTATTATTACTTTCTGACTCTGTGGCCTATGTCAGTCTTAATCTGAATCTCAGTTTTGTCATTTGTAAAACATGGAAAATCATACCAACCCCACAGTGTACTTGTATTAGACATTACATATGCACATACACACACTGCATCTTGTATAGTTAGTGTCATGTTTATATATTAGTTACACCTAATACGAATTTGATTGGAAAAAGTTTTTATTTTATAGGTTTTGAAAATTTTTATCATCTAAAGAAATCTTGATTTATTTCCTTCCCTCAATTGCATAGAACGGAAAGATGCTGAAGGATGGGAGACTGTTCAGAGGGGAAGGCCTGTTCGCTCACGATCAACAGCAGTGATGACAAAAGTTTCAGTAGCAACAGAAACGTTAAGGTCAAAGGATGACAGTGATAAAGAAAATATACAACTTTTACCTGATGAAAGCATTGAGAAAGGTGAATTTGATGGAGATGGACCTTCTAATACTATAGAATCTCGGTCCAAAGACTCATTACACTCTTGTGACCATCCTCTTGCTGAAAGAACCCAGGTAGTACATTCTGAAAATCCTTTTACTACATTTTTATAAGGGATATGTCTATGCCGGAATGTCTTATTTTCCTATTTTATTTTTAACTTTTTATTGTAAAAAAATTCAGATCTCCAGAAGAGTTGCAAGAATGAACAATGAACTCTCCTATACTCTTTACCTAGATTCACAGACTAACATTTGCCTCATTTTTTCTTTTTTCTTCTTTATTCATACTTACATGTCACACACATGTATACTAAACAATATGCAAACACCATAACCATTTACCTGCATTATAGCATGTATCTACAAAGAATAAAGAAACCCTTAACCATTTTAATTATAAAATTCAGGGAATTTGATATCTATATAGTATTTTCCTCTAATTTATAATTCATATCCATGTACCAGTAATTTCTTCATAGAATTTTTAAAATTTATTTATTTATTTTGAGGGGGGAAAGGGCAGAGAGAGAGGGAGAGAGAGAGAACCCCAAGCAGACTCCACACTGGTAGTGAGGCGCCTGATGCGGGGCTTCAACTCATGAACTGTGAGATCATGACCTGAGCCGAAGTTGGATGCTTACCCAACTGAGCCATCCAGGTGCCCTTTCCTTCATAGAATTTTTTCTCTGAGCAGAGATCCAATCTAGAATCACACATTATAAATTCAGCTTTGTTTCTTTAACATCTTTCATCAGGGACAGTTTTTCAGTTTATCGTTGTTTTTCATGACATTAATGTTTTTGAAGAATACATTGCATTATTTTTTTTGTAGAATATCCTTCAGTTAGTTTATTATCCAAGTTAGCTTATGCATTTTTGACAGAAATAAAGTGATTGGCCTTAGTGTCACATCTAGAGGCATATATTAATTTTCCCAACTTTGTTGTTAATTTGAATTACTTGGTTTAAATGGTGGTCTACTGTTTAATTTGGAGTGTTATTAAAAATGTTGATGAAAGTAAGGATCATTTTGAACTTGCTCTCCTTTTACATCCTGCAATTCAAGTGTATAGTCATTTGCCAATATTTAATGTAATTCTTTAAAGATGATATTCTCAGTATTTCTGCTGTTAGTCCATTTGAAATTTATTTTACTTATTTGATGAAGGAATGCATTTTTTAGATATTTGTTTACATGAATATATATGTTCAATAGGCATAATTTTATGCAAAATGAAACATAAGAGATTCTTTATATGATACAGGGGCTAAGTAAAAATTTGTAAAATAGTTACATTATTTCTCAGTTTAGAATAGTATTTCTGCTTTAAAGTTTTCTCTTTTTACATGTAAGATATTTGTTTTTATTGGAAATTGTACTCAATTTCCATGTTTTTCTTCTTAATGATGATAATGGCTCTTAACTGTACATTGTTCCCGATGTTCTGTAACTCCTTAATGTATGTATGTTTTATGCCCATGTGAGATTGGAAGCTCCTTGTGAGGGGTATCTTATGTTGCCTTTAATTTACTGTATTATGGAGCAGAATCCTAGACACAGGAAATAATCAGTATTTTTGTTGGTTATACTTTTCAGAAACTTTTTAATGTAGGTAAACTTGGTATAAAAATCTTTTTGGGGGCGCCTGGGTGGCGCAGTCGGTTGAGCGTCCGACTTCAGCCAGGTCATGATCTCGCGGTCCGTGAGTTCGAGCCCCGCGTCAGGCTCTGGGCTGATGGCTCGGAGCCTGGAGCCTGTTTCCGATTCTGTGTCTCCCTCTCTCTCTGCCCCTCCCCCGTTCATGCTTGGTCTCTCTCTGTCCCAAAAATAAAAATAAAAAAATGTTGAAAAAAAAAAAAATCTTTTTGTATCACTTAACAGACCTGTAGCATTTTTGCTAACATATATTTTAGCTATAAAACTTAACAATATAAAAATTACATTGGTTTTGCATAATGAATAAACTTACATGATTTGGGATTTTAGGAATAATCCATACATACAACTTTTGAGTAATTTAACTATTGCTAAAATATTTCCATATAAAAAGTTCACTGCTCTTGGTGTCCAAGCTAATGATAATATTTGTTTTTTCCACTGTCATTCTAAAAATGGAAATAGCATATTGTATATTTTTTCAACATTATAGTTTAGCTTTGATTTTACTGTATAAATGATACTGATTTTTTAATAAACAGGGTTGACTATATTGTAAACATCAGTAATGCCAATATAAATATTGCCAAGAAGATTATAAACTATGGTGAATGATGTATAGATAATGTTGATAGTGATATAAACAATGAGATACAATTTAAATAATACCTACACTAAAATCAGTGCTTTGGGACACTAAGTTTTGACCAATAGTAGAATTTTTAAAGTAGTTTATAAGACTTGACCAAGTTTCATATTTATATAAATAATTAATCAAATTGGGAGCTTCATGGCCACTGCAATATTTATCTAATGTTTATTTAAATAGTGATGTGAGTGGGTTTGAAATTCACAATTTTAGATTTTAGTTCTACTTGTAGCTCATTACTCTGAGTATAATTGGAAAACACAGCACCATTCTTTCTGTACTCTGTTACAAAGTGGAAATAAAGACATGTTTCTATTTACTAAACTAGGAGGTTTTTAAAAAATGGGTATTTGGTTTAAGACAGTACTTTATTTGACTTAGATCATTTTCCTATTTTTGTTGGTTATGTGTTAAATATTTCTAAAGGGTAATGGGGGAGGATATTGAAATCTAAATAGGAATTGCTTGCTCAGATATACTATACTTTTTATGGTGTATTTTCTCTTTTAGATCTGAGAATTGGTATTGTGTACCATGTGGGTTTACATGAAAGATACTTTGAGGTTTGTTAATGTTATCTTAAGGGAGCAACTGTCTTGTTATGAGTAAAATGCCCTGAAAGTATATATTTTGGTGAAAAGTGCCTTCATTTGATATTAGACAGACAATCTTTACAAAACCACATAAATACCTTTAGTTATTTGAATATAAGACAAACTATTATACTTGTGACTAGAATTTCTTTTGTGATGTATATAAAGTACTCATCAAGAATCAGCCTACTAAAAATAAAAATGTAATTGCAATATAGCTTAATAAAGCCAAACTTTCAATATAGCTTAATAAAGCTAAGCTTTCATAAAGCATTTCAGGTATTGCCCTGTACGTAGTAGGTGTGCAAATAAAATTTGTTCTGCTTAATGGTATTTTTTTTCCTTACACTTGAAACGTAGAAAAAAGACGAGTGAGTCGTCAGTCAGCCAGTCAGCTACTGCTTTAGTTGATAGGTGTATTATAATCATTTTTTCTACAATGGAGTAGTTTGTCTGATTCACTCTGTAAATGTGTTTTGTTAGTTCACAGTGAATACATTGGATGAGGTCAAGAGCTCTCGCAGTAGTACTTTACAAGACCATTCTCTGCGAACTTCTGAAATACCTGCTGTTCACATTGATACAGAATGTGTTTCAATTATTCAGCAAGCTGATATGCCTCCTTTGCAAGCAAATGACATATTTTCAGCAGAGAAAGCAGGGATAGAGAGTGAAATGGACCCTTCAGACATTTCAAATGTGAGTGCTGCTAACTTGGTAAGAACAACTTATCAGAATTCTGAGTAAATATATTAAAGAGGCATAAAACTTTAATAGTAATAAATTGTGTTACTTTACACTTTATAAAGTATTTTGTACATGTTATTTCTTTTTAATATTTTATTCTTATAGCAAGCTTTGAGATGCTTCTCATTTTGTAGAGGACGAAAATAAGATCGCCAAGTTAAATAACTGTTGCTAAAATCATTCATTTTGTGATTTGATCAAATGGTTTTTAGTCTGGCATTAAGAAACTAAACCAGTAACAATGAAGTCTTCCATGCAACGTCTAGCATTCTGATGGATGGAAAATGTTGCCTACTGGACTTTTAAAAATTCTCTTAATAGAGTTCTTTAGATAGCCTCTGTCATTTGCTTGGAGTTGGTCTTCAAAATGAAATTTATTTACCATCCCTATTGCAGAACCTTTAAAAATGTGTTGATTTGGAATTACAGTTTTATGCTTTTAGATGACTACTTATTTGTCCTCGTGTCTTTCTATTTCTCACTTTGGTAGTAAGATATATGACCTGAGGATAATCCAGAAAGGGTTATTCTAGTATAAAAGTAACTTTTAGAAGACATAGGCACACACAAAAAATTACTGAGAAAAATCATTCAAATCTTATTTTACTTTATTTTTATTTATTTTGAGAGAGAGAGCATGCATGTGTACAAGTGGGGGAGAGGCAGAGAGAGAGAGAGAGAGAGAGAGAGAGACCCAAGCAAGCTCCACACTGTCGTAAGGCTTGATCTCACAAATCATGAGATCATGACCTGAGGTGAAATCAGTCATATGCTTAACCGACTGAGTCACCAAGGTGCCCCATCAAATTTTATTTTTTAAATGGCCACCGTATACTGTACTTTCCTTAAAAACTTAGTGCCTTATCATGCTGAAAGATGCTATTGACAGATGGTATTAGATCAAATTATGTATCTTAGAGAGATAATAACATTAGACACAGATGAAACTTGATAGGGGTTTGTATAAGGGAAAAATAAGGGCTCTATAGTAATAAGAAAAACATTTAAAAATTTAAAGTAAGGAATAAAGACAAAATTATATTTTAAGTTGGCTCTTTTAGTGTGACTGTTCTTAAAGGTGAAACATAATTATGGTCATGTAAGTACTAGGTTTAATATATGGGATAGAAATTGGTCATATTTATATTTTTTACTTGCATAGCTAGGCATCATATTATTTATTTTGCTAATTGATTCTGTGAGAATCAAATTTCAGAAGAGGAAAAAGATCCCATACTTAAATAAGCACTAAATAGTTATTTAAAAATTCTTTCATCCATTTTATTTTGATCACATGTATAAATAAGCTTGTGGTAGAATATTAAAAACTCTTGGTTATTTTAAGGATCAAATTTACGTACTTTACATACTCTGCTTTTGATATGAATATTAGTATATTCTTAGAGTTCTTAGAGGAATTTTATTTTATTTTTTTTATTTTTATTTTTTTTATTTTTATTTTTTTTCAATATATGAAATTTATTGTCAAATTGGTTTCCATAGAGGAATTTGAATTAAACCAGATTTTAAAAATCTTTTGTGTTTGGATTTGTCTTGGTGGAGCTAAATCTTTGGATTGTTCTCCACATGTACCTCATTGTGTAGGTTCTCAGTGGGGGGTTGTAGAGAATTGCTGCCTGTGATGACAGAACTTTTTCTTTTCCTTCTCAATGCAGTAGTCCTGTAGCTAAAGGTAAATAATAATAATAATAATAATAATAATAATAATTCTTCCATTATCTTATTCAACAGAAATTTTGGTAGAAAATGACTGTTCAAGGGGCACCTGGGTGGCTCAGTTGGTTAAGCGTCCTACTTTGGCTTAGGTTATGATCTCACAGCTAGTGAGTTTGAGCCCCGCGTCAGGGGGCTGACAGCTCAGAGCCTGGAACCTGCTTTGGATTCTGTGTCTCCCTCTTTCTGCCACTTACGCAGCTCACACTCTTTCACTCTCTCAAAAATAAATAAACGTGAAAAAAATTTAATAGAAAATGACTGAACCTTTCTATTTAAGCTCAACTTTTGCCATTGTTGTAAAAAATGTGCTAATATAAAACCTAGCTACAGTGGATCTAGGTTTTTAAATTTACTAAAATTTCAAATTTTTTTTTTTTTACAGTTTATTTATTTTGAGAGAGTGTGAGCTGGGGAGGGGCAGAGAGAGAGGGAGAGAGGGAAAATCCCAAGCAGGCTATATTCCTTTTATAGTGCTTTTCTTTTGTCTTAAAGATACTTGATCTACAACTGTTTTGAATTTTGGCACTCAAATGAAATTCATACTTTGACATTAATAATAATACCTGTTATTTGTATAACTTCACAGTTTCTCATACACAGCTGTCTCATGATGAAGGTAAGTCATGAATTACTGTACCATTTTATGGAATACAAAATAGGCTCTTGGTTTTAAGAAGCTTCCCAGTCACACAAGTAGCAAGTGGTTGAACTTATACTGAACCCCACATTTTATAATTCTAGATCAATGCTATTTTATGTATACTGTTGAGTGTGTCATTAGTACATAAAGAAATGATTACTTTCACTTAATTGATGATTCTTTTGTTTGTTTTTAACTTTATAGTCCATGGCAGAAGTTCTTGCTAAAAAAGAAGAGCTAGCAGATCGTCTAGAAAAGGCCAATGAAGAAGCTATTGCTAGTGCTATTGCTGAAGAGGAGCAGTTAACCAGAGAAATTGAAGCAGAAGAAAACAACGATATTAATATTGAAACTGACAACGACAGTGATTTTTCTGTGAGGTTTTATTTTTTAAATTAAAAATTTTTATTTTTTATTTTTATTTTTTTTTAAATTCCAGTATAGTAACATATAGTGTTGTATTAATTTCAGGTGTAATATAGTGATCACCCATTCTGTACATCTTTACTCAGTGCTCATCCTAAGTGTACCCTTAATCCCCATCACCTGTTTCACTCATTCCCCCCAGCTATCTCCCCTCTGATAGCTTTATTTTAAACGAGCACCCTCAGGTAAAGAAGGGTATTTTTTTTTTCCCAACAAGAGCATTTTTTATTTGAAGCATACTTCAGAATACATGATTCTAAAAGATATATTTAAAACATTCCATCCAAGAAAAATAGAACAGACATTTTTTTTTAAGTATTCACAAAAGAATCCCAGAGACATAACAAATATTACAAATTTAAGAAGACTGAAATCGGGGCGCCTGGTGGCTCAGTTGGTTAAGTGTCCGACTTTGGTTCAGGTCACGATCTTTTAGTTCATGGATTTGAGCCCCGCATCAGGCTGTATGCTGACAGCTCAGAGCCTGGAGCCTGCTTCGTGCATTCTGTCTCCCTCTCTCTCCGCCCCTCTCTCCTGCTCGTACTCTGTCTCCCTCTTTCTCAAAAATAAATAAATAAATAAATAAATAAATAAATAAATAAATAAATAACATTAAAAAAAAAAGACAGAAATCATACTAAGTATAATTTCCATTTACAATGGTACAAAACTAAAGATCAACAAAAAAACAAAGCTGGAAAATCTACAATGTAAATATTAAATATTTAATGTGTAAATATTAACACACCACTGCACAAGCAATGGGCCAAATAAGAAATCCAATGGCAAATTAAGATATGTCTTAAAACGGGCGCTTGGGTGGCTCAGTTGGTTGAGTATCCGACATTGGGTCAGGTCATGATCTCATGGTTCGTGAGTTCGGGCCCCACATCAGGCTCTGTGCTGACAGCTCAGAGCCTGGAGCCTGCTTCGGATTCTGTGTCTCCCTCTCTTTCTGCCCCTCCCCCACACACGTTCTCTCTCTGCCTCTCAAGAATAAAGAAAACTAATTAAAAAAAATTTAAAACAAAAGAAAAACAAAACACAATATTCTGTAACCTATGGGATGCAGCAAAAAGCAAATGTTAGATGCTAGATGCTATAAATGCTTGTATTAAGAAAAAGTGTTGGGGCGCCTGGGTGGCTCAGTCGGTTAAGCATCCGACTTCAGCTCAGGTCACGATCTCACGGTCTGCGAGTTCGAGCCCCGCGTTGGGCTCTGGGCTGATGGCTCAGAGCCTGGAGCCTGCTTCCGATTCTGTGTCTCCCTCTCTCTCTGCCCCTCCCCTGTTCATGCTGTGTCTCTCTCTGTCTCAAAAATAAATAACCGTTTAAAAAAAATTAAAAAAAAAAGTGTTGAAGTAAACAACATTATATCACAAGGAACTAGGAAAAGAGGAGACTTAGGTGAAATTTAGTAGAGGAAGGAAATAACAAAGAAAAATCAGAAGTAGAGACCAGAGTAAACAATAATATAACATTGAAAGTCATGACTGGTTTTTCCAAAAAAAAAAAAAAAAAAGGAAATAAAATTGGCAATACTTTACATTAACTAAGAAAAAGGAGAGAAGACACATAAGCCAAAATGAAAAATAGAAGAGAAAACAATACAACAGATGATAACAGATTACTATGATTATATATTAATAAATCAAATAACTAGAAGAAAACCAAACAAACAAAATTCCTAAAAACGTACAAGTTACCAAGATTGAGTCATGAATCTTAAATCCAAGAAGTAGGAAATCTTCTTAGACCAATAACAAAAATGAAAGTTGGGAATCAAAACTCTGAGCACAGAAAAGTCTAAGACCACATGGTTTCATTGGTGGAATTCTATCAAACATTAAAAAAAAAAAACAATGACAATATTTACCAAATCTCATAAATAATGGAAGAGAGGAAACATATTCAAAATCATTCCACGAGGCCAGTACTGTTCTGATACCAAAGCAGGATAAAGACAATACAAGAAAAAAAAGTCTAGTTTGTCCCATATAAGTATTGCTACTTGGACTGTATTTTGACATCCATTTGAGTGATAAATGTTTCTCCACTCCCTCACTTTGAATCTTCAGGTGTCTTTAGGTCTAAAATGAGTCTCTTGTAGGCAGCATATAGAGGGGTCTTATTTTTTTAATCCCTTCTGACACCCTATGTCTTTTGATTGGAGCATTTGGTCCATTTACATTCAAAGTAATTATTGATAGATATGTATTTATTGCCATTTTATTACTTCTTTTGTTGTTTTTAATGGAGATTTCCTCTGATCCTTTCTTGCCTTTGTCACTTTTGATCTTTGTACTCAAAGAGTCCCCTTTAATATTTATTGCGGGGAAATAATATTTATTTAATATATAAATAAATAATATATATTTAATATAATAATATAATATTTAATATATTTAATTTAATATTTAATATATTTAATAAATAAATAATATTTATTTAATAGTCCCCTTTAATATTTATTGCAGGTTTAGTGGTCATGAACTCCTTTAATTTTTGTTTGGGAAGCTGTGTATCTCCCCTTTTATTCTGAATGATAGCCTTGCAGGATAGAGTATTCTTGGCTGCAGACTTTTTCCATTTAGCACATTGAATGGAGCATGCCACTTACTTCTGGCTTGCCAGGTTTCTGTGGAGAGATCTATTGCTAACCTGATGGGTGGTCTTTTGTAAATTAAGGACTTCTTTTGTCTTGCTGCTTTTAGGATTTTTTCTTTCACTGTATTTTAAAATTTGATTACAATATGTCTTGGTGTTGGCCCGCTTTTGATGATTTTGATCAGAGTTCCCTGTGCTCCTGGATCTTGATGTCTGTTTCCTTTCCCAGATTACGGAAATTTTCTGCTGTTATTTCTTGAAATAACATTTTCTGCTTTCTGGGACTCCTCTGATATGAATGTCTTTATATTTGATGGGGTCACTGAGTTCCCTAAGTCTATTCTTGTGTTGCATAATTATTCTTTCTTTTGTTCAGCTTCATTATTGTTGATTATTTTATCTTTTAGGTCACTAGTTCATTCCTCTGCTTCTTCCAGTCTGCTGTTCAATGCATCAAGCCTGTTTCCAATCTCATTTATTTCATTCATCTCTGGTTGATTTTTTTTTTAAACTCTTTTATCTCTGTTGTAAGGAGACATCTCACTGATGTCTTCTATTCTTTTCTCAAGCCCAGTGAGTATCTTTATGATTATTGCTTTAAATTCTCCATCAGGCATGTTACTTATATCTGTTTTGCCTTATCTTGTTTTCATTTGGGATAAATTCCTCTGTCTTGGCATTTTATCTGGTATCTGCCTTCTTCTCTGTGTTAGAAAAGCCAGTTATGTCTCCTTCTCCTGAAAGTAATGGCCTTATGTACTGCCCAGGGCCTGGCGCTTCAGGGATTGGCTCTGGTGTGTGCTATACATGCTTTACTGTTGTGTTTTGGCTGCTCTGTCCTTTAGGCCAGTTGTCTGTAGAGCCTCTCCTTGCCTGCTGGGGGCAGTGTTTGGTCCCTGGCCTGAATGTGGTAAGTTTTAACTAGATGTGCTCTGGTGTGTTTGTGCATTAAGACCTGACACCAACTCCACCAGAACCAAGGTCTTGTAGAACTCTCTGGTCAGGAGACGTGGTGTGGGCAGGGGTTTGTGCTGTTTTTCTGGGAGAGGGACTCACCACACTAGGGCTGAGGCAAGCTTGACTGAGAAGGGCAGTCCTGCTAGAGCACAGATGTGTGGGACTTGGTGGAAGCAAGTTAGGCAGCCAGTGTTGGCGCTGAGCTGCTTCCCTCAGATGGCCTTGTGTTCATGCTGAGGGGTGTTGGAGGGAAATGGCTTCAGCCAGCTGCTTTGTTCCTGGACAGCAGTCTCCATGAATGTTGCCTCTCTGGGAAACACTCCTAGAATAGGGAATAATCTCACCACTGTGTGCCCCAGCTGTTCTTCAGATCACTGTTTCCACACTGACTGTCCCTGGGGTTGTTTGCCTGCCTCCTCTCCAGGAGCGGGGTTGTGCCCTCCGGGCTCTATCCCAGCTAAGCCTGCTGACCTTTAAAACTCTAACGTTTAAACCCTACTGGTTTCAAGAGCTCAGAAAATTCAGTCCCTCTCTGTTTCCAAGCTAGTGGCTTTGGGGAAACGTTCTCCTTGTGTGTTCCTGGGCTTGTCTTTTTCTCTCGCCCTTCCTTGCGACCACAGCTCCTTCCTCTCTGCAGCACCCATGATCTGTTTCTCCCCTAACCCATGTCTGCACTTCCTACTTTCTTTGGTATAGCCTCTTCTCTCTTTACTTGTGGAGTATGTCCTGTCTTCAGGGTGATTTCAGGGGTATTTAGGATGATTTGATAGTTACCTAGTTGTGTTCCTGGGACAAGATGAGCCTAGGGTCTTCCTACTTCACTGCCATTTTGGGTTCTTTCTGAGAGCTTTCAGAATTTTTTGCATAATTGTTCAAAAATTACATTTAGAAATAAAATTCTTAGGGCCAGAAGGACTTAGAGTTCATACAAAAACAATAGGAAATCATTTTTTAGCACTTTAACCATTACAGAGTATTTTTTAAAATTTTTCTAATGTTTATTTTTGAGAGAGAGAGAGAGAGAGACAGAGCATGAGCAGTGGAAGAGCAGAGAGAGTGGGAGACACAGAATCCGAAGCAGGCTCCAGGCTCTGAGCTGTCAGCACAGAGCCTGATGTGGGGCTTGAAACCATAAACCGTGAGATCATGACCTGAGCCAAAGTCGGACAGTTAACTGACTGAGCCATCCAGGCGCCCCACAGAGTATTTTTGTGTATAATGCAACTGACAAGTTGGAAGTTGTTATTTTCATTTTACAAATCAAGAAATTGAATCTTGGAAAAAGTAAGAACTCAGCATTACTCACATTTTAATTGCAGAGGCTGAAATAGAATCTAAGGTATTTACTTTTTTTCTGTTCCACTAATAAAAAGCAAATGATACATACCTTGCTATCACTAAGCATTCAGGATATGTATGTTGATAAGAGGGATTTCTTCAGAATGAAAGTAACAGTAAATGTTTTAAATATTTTTCTATTAATTTTTAATGCCCAGTGAATAATCTTGAGCTCTTCTGAGGTATACTATGAGTACGGCAGAGTTATATAGTATCAGGCCAATATGTTTCTTTTAAATTTACTTGATTTGTCTCTGCTGTTAATAACAAGTAGGTTTGTCTTCCTCTTAAAATATATAGACTGTATAGTATTTTAACTTGGTGATTATTGTAACTACAAGAGGTATATAGCTTTTTTCTGGTTTTGAACTGTTTGTTAAATTCTTACTAACAGGTAAGAAAATTACATCTACAGTTCATTTTTAAGGTGATAATTGTGTTCAAATATTTGTTTTTCACTCTTCCTTATTACATTTTAGGCCAGCATGGGCAGTGGGAGTGTATCTTTCTGTGGTATGTCTATGGATTGGAATGATGTCCTTGCAGATTATGAAGGTATTGTGTGTGTATGCCTGTGTGCGTTGTCTGTGTGCAGCTAAAAGGGTTTAAAATAGATTATCTTATTACGTGGAGTTTATATGTGTAAAATAAATAATTTACAGTGGGAATGCTGATGCCTTTTAAAAGCCTGTTCTCAAATGTTGGTTTTATAGAACTGTGTGGTTAAACAGTAATAATGGTGGTTTTCTTTTTTTCTGGGCAGCTCGTGAAACTTGGCGCCAAAATACATCCTGGGGGGATATTGTAGAGGAGGAACCTGCTAGACCTCCAGGCCATGGAATTCACATGCATGAAAAACTTTCCTCACCATCTCGTAAAAGGTCTGGCCTTTGAAAATTAATTTGAAATGTTTCACAAGAGGGAAACTGACTAGTCTTTAGTAAAATTGCTATACAACATTTTAAGGCATATTATTCATGATAGTTACAGATCTATTAAAAAGTGACAATGTTTTCCTGAAATGTTAAGCCAAAATTAGTTGTGTGTACTTCCTGTATTTATTTTAAGAATGTTGAAGACTAAAAATATTTTTGGCTTTATCATGTAAACATTTGTGTCTTCTATCCATTTGTTTGTGTTAATAGAACAATTGCAGAATCTAAGAAAAAACATGAAGAAAAACAAATGAAAGCACAGCAGCTAAGGGAAAAGTTACGTGAAGAGAAAACATTAAAGCTTCAGAAATTATTAGAAAGGGTGAGTTTTTAATATTTAGAAAATTTTGACAGCCTTAAATTGATGGACTCATTTTTAACTTGACTATTTTTTGGGTCTAAGAGAAGCTAGCAGAACTATAAAAATTAAATTTTCTGGGAAACAAAAGCATTTCTACCTATTGATTTACAGAAGGGTACCTGCAAAAAAGAAAAAAAATTGACATTTATAAATGAGCTAGTAAATTGATGTTTGCAGAGTTGGCATGGATTATTGAAGTTGCACTTTGTCCTTTGTTGTTTTCATTGGGGCGTTTCTTCGGGGAGTCTTGTGGACAATGTAGGATGAGTTGGTAGGATAGTTTTGAGCTTCAGATGATCAGGTTTGAATAAGTTGGGGCACTAATTGAATTTATAAAGAGATTTTTAGAATATTTAGAGCAGTGCAACTTCTGATCAGTGTGATATAGTAGAAAGAACATGGGATTTGGAGATGGCCAAGCAGGGTTCAAATCCTGGTTTTACCACATAATAAAATATGATGCACTGGGCAAGTTACTTGACAATATTACATTTCAGTTTCTTTCTTTCTTTTTCAAATTAAAAAGAATTTTTTATGTTTATTTATTTATTTTTAGTGAGAGAGAAAGAGAGAGAGAGAGAGCGAGCGCGCTCACAAGCTGGTGAGGGGAAGAGAGAGAGGGAGAGAGAAATCCCAAGTAGGCTCCACACTGTCAGTATAGAGCCCTGTGCAGGGCTTGAACTCACAAACTGTGAGATCATGACCTGAGCCAAAACCAAGAGACAGATGCTTAACCAACTGAACTACCCAGGCACCCTTCAGCTTCTTTATTTTTAAAATGAAAATTTTAATTATTAACATGATGTGATGATTAAATATGGCAAGTGTGTATAACAATGGCATAGTATTAGGATGGCTGATGCTCAGTGTCTGGTCATTCTTACTGTTATGTCAACGTGGCAAATATAGGCAAATATTGTATTAGTTAAATGTGCTATATAACAAAAGACCTCAAAACTTAGCCACTGAAAACAGATGTTTATCACATTATATGTGGGCAAGAGAACCAAGAGTGGCTTGCCTAGTGATTTTTATTCAGAATCTCTCATGAATTTGCAGTCATGCTGTCATTTGGAGCTACAGGATCTACTTCTGGACTCACTCATGTGGTTGTAGGCAGGCCTCAGGTCCTCTTTAGCAGTTGGCTGTAGACTTCAGTTGTTTGCCATGTGGGCCTTTTCATAGCCCAAGTGTCCTTATGACATAGCCCCTGGCTTCCCCACAGAAAGTAATCCAGGAGGAAGGGAGGAAAGGAGAAGGGGACAAAGACAAAGAGAGAGAAGGAAAGAACAAATGAGCTGCCAAATTCGAAGCTGCCCTTGCCTCTTATAACCTAATCCTGGAAGTGATAAACCATCACTTTTGCTGTATTCTGTTGGTTGCAATCCTGGTACAGTGCGGGAGGGAATTAGACAAGGATCTGAGTACCAGGTGGCTGGATGGTTGGGAGCCATCTTGGAGTCTGTGTACTTCAAGTACCTAAAACAACATGACAAAAGATGTGTGACTGTCACAGTATATGGGAACTCCTTTGTTACCTTCTAGTACTAGAAAAGAGTACTAACATGCATAGGTTAAAATATTATTTGCATTGGGGTGCCTGGCCGGCTCAGTCGATGGAGCATATGAGTGACTCTTAATCTTGGGGTTCTGAGTTCAAGCCCAATGTTGTATGTAGAGATTCCTTAAAAATAAAATCTTGGGGTGCCTGGGTGGTTCAGTCAATTAAACATCTGACTTTGGCTTAGATCATGATCTCACGGTTCGTGGGTTCTAGCCCCAGCCTTGGGCTCTGTGCTGACAGGTCAGAGCCTGGAGCCTGCTTCAGATTCTGTGTCTCCCTCTCTCTCTGCCCCTCCCTCGTTTTCTCTCTCTCTCTCAAAAAAAAAAAAAAAAAAAACCATTTAAAAATAAAATCTAAAAAAATATATTATTTACGTTACTTATAATGTGTAATTTAAATTTAGGAGAGATAGTTGGACCAAATAATCCCAATATTTTTAAAAAATGAGGTGTGGTATAAGATTCTCTTTAGTACAGTAGAAAAGTTGATTGGGAAAAGAAGGAAATCTGTGATTTTTCTCTTTACCTAATTTATTTTATTTTATTTTACTTTATTTTATTTTATTTTATTTTATTTTATTTTATTTTGAGAGAGTGTGAGTGGGGGAGAAGGGCAGAGGAAAAGAGAGAGAGAATATATATTTTTTTAATGTTTATTTACTTAGAGTGAGCATGAGTGCGGAAAGGTCAGAGAGAGAGAGAGAGACAGAGAATCCCAAGCAGCTTGCCACTGCCAGCGCAGAGCACAATGCAGGGCTTGAACCCATGAACTGTGAGACCATGACCTGAGCTGAAATCAAGAGTCGGATGCTTAACCAACTAAGTCACCCAGGCGCCCTGAGAGAGACAGAGAGAGAGAGAGAGAGAGAGAGAGAGAGAGAGAGAGAATCTTAAGCAGACTCCATGCTCAGCACAGAACCTGACACAGAGCTTGATCCCACGACCCTGGGATCATAACCTGAGGCAAAATCAAGAGTTGGATGCTCAAATGACTGAGCCACCTGGGTGCCCCTCTTTACCCGAATCTTAAGAATTTGTCATTATTATTATTTTGATCATTCAGAATCAATAAATCAAAATGAAAAACTGCATGTTGTAGGATTCTATAAGAGTTAATGTATTATTTAATTTCAGCTTTAGAGAAATGCTGTAACACAACTACAACTTCACCTCTTACTGTGTTTTTCAGGCAGGAAAAATTATATAGTTTAATTTCTTACATATATATATGTAATCTCCAACTATTCCTGCAAACAGAATAATAAATTCTTGAAATTGTACAAGACGTTAGAGGTTGTACAACTGGTACAACCTGGTTTAATTTTTACATTAATTTTAATGATAAATCCCACCTTCCTTTTATATAATAGGTTGTTATTTCAACACTGTTTTACATATGTGGTCTCATCTGATCACCAGAATTCTTTGTGGGTCACAGAACTAAACATACTGAATCCCATTTTACAGGTGTGAAAACTGAATCTAGGAGAGGTGAAGTGCTGTTTCCAGCGTCACATTACCAATAATTTGCTGAGCAAGGGCTTTAAAGATCTGTGGTCTAGCTCTTAATCCAGTGCTGTTTCTGCATTATACTTTTTGAGGTTGTTAAAATGCATAATTATGTAGCTAAAATTCAACTTCAGTTGAATGCTAGTTTTATTCCCACTCATGTTGAGCCAGCATTTGATCTTAGCTAGCAGGTGACTAAAGTATATTATGAACTCAAGCAGTCTGGCTTCCTAGTCTGTGTTCTCAATCATTAGTCATGCTCCTTTAGGTCTTTCTGGGTTCTAGAATTTATCATTCCGAAGCTGTTTATCAGTTTTCCCTTCTGTTAAATTACTATGTATGCTGAAATTAATGATATGATAACTCTGTATAGGAGAAAGATGTCCGAAAGTGGAAGGAAGAATTATTAGATCAACGACGCAGGATGATGGAAGAGAAATTACTTCATGCTGAATTTAAACGAGAGGTGCAGTTACAAGCAATTGTTAAAAAAGCACAAGAGGAAGAAGCTAAGGTATATCTTAGGTGCTTTGAACATTGAATTAGTTACCCAAGTACTTTTTTTCAGTTGTTAATATGAGAAGTAATATTTATGAAGTGTTTATTCTGTGCCAGAATAACAGGCTCACTAAAACTTATTAGGTGCAATATCATATACTTATGGTAATCCTGTGAGATGTATATTATGTTTTTACAGCTTTTTTTGAGGTGCAATTGACAGACAATAAATAGCACATATGTAAAGCTTCAATTTGATGAGTTTTGACATGTATATATTCCTGAAACCATCAGCACAGTGAAGATAATAAACAGTTCCATCACCCTCAGAAGTTTGTTCATTCTTCTTTGTATTCATTCCTTCCTCCAACTCTGTTACTGTGCAATCTGTTTTTTGTCATTATAGATGTTAGCAGTTTCTAGAATGTTATATGAATGGAATCGTACAGTATGCATTCTTTTCCTCTGGCATCTTTCACTCAACATAGTTATTTTGAATGTAATCCATACTGTTGTGTATATCAGTTCCTTTTCATTGCTGAGAAGTGTATCATTGTATAGAAATACCATAATTTGTTAATCCAGTCACCTGTTGATGGGTATTTGCTTACTTTCTAATTTTTGGCCATTATAGATCTAGGTGCTGTGAATCATCATGTGTAAATCTTTGTGCACATGTGTGCTTTCATTTTCTTGGGTGAATACCTAAGAATGAATTAGCAGAGCATCATGATAGGTTCATGTTGAACTTTTGAAGAAACAGTTTTCCAAAATGGTTATTATATAAGTTTCCCCTACTATCTGAAAGTAGAGTGTTCCTATGAAACCTTTTGTAACCTGAAATGCCATAAAGATGCAATTACCATTAATTTATATGGAAAAAAATTTGAGCATTCCCAGACCCCAAAATAACCTCTTTTAGTCTTTTCTGATATGTTAGAACACATCTTGCTAATGGATGCACAAAATAAATTGAGATAAAGCACAGATGTTCACACAGTTCAAAACTATGGTGGCCTAAAGCTGAGATGGTGAGTGTAGCTCCTGGGGAATAAGTGTGGCAGTCCACTCTCTCTCACTCTTTGGGGTGTGCTAGCTCTGTAATGGCTCCCTGTAAAACACTGAATATAGTTTTTGCTTTTTGCCTTTTTTCATTACGCAGAAATTCTCTTTGGATTTCTTTTCTTTTGGTTAGGGAAAACAAGTATAATGTAGGTCTCTTGTAAAAGCGAAGTGGTGTAATGAGAACTTTTGGAAAGCAGGGGATTTTTGTAGTAGTAGACATTCTTACCAGCTGTGGATGAGGGTTCTAATTAACCACATTTTCACCAACATTTGACACGATTACACACTGTAATTTTAGCCATGTAAGTTTACTATGTGTACAGTATTTCATTTGGTTTTAATTTTCATTTTTGAACATCTTTTTATGTGCTTATTTCATATCTTTAGCTCTTGTTTGGTGAAATGTTTGTTCAAATATCTTGTACATTTATTAAAGTTGGACTGTTTTATTGTTGAGTTTTTTCAGCTTTACTGAGGTATAATTGACAAATGGTAAGGTATATAAAGTATACAACATGATGATTTGATATCCATATACATTGTGAGAGGATTCCTCTCATCAAGTTAAATAATGCATCCATCACCTCACATGTTTATCTTTTATGCGTGTCTGTGAGTGAGAGAGAGAACATTTAAGTTCTATTCTCTTAGCATATTTCAATTCGTGTTATCAACTGTAGTTACTGTGTTATGCATTAGATCTTCAGGACTTATTCTTCTTATAACTGAAAGTTTATACCTTTTTACTAACCTCTCCCTATTTCTTTCTCTACCCTTAGCCCCTGGCAGCCACTTTTCTACTCTCTATTTTTATGAGTTCAACTTTTTTTTTAGATTCCATATTTAAGTGATACCATGCAGCATTTGTCTTTCCTTGTCTTGTTCATTTAACTTAGCATATTGCCCTCCAGTTTTATCCACATTGTCACAAATGAAAAGATTTCTTAGAGGACTTTATGTATTTTAGATACTAAGATCTATGTTTTGCAAATACTTCCTCGCAGACCTTGGATTGCCTTTTCTTTTTCTTAAAAGTATCTTTTGAAGTTTTAAAAATTGATCAAGTCCAATATATTAACTTTTTTTTTCTGTACCATGTGTCTTTTGTGTCCTATTTAAAAAATCTTTACCTGAATTTAAGGTCACTAAGATTTTCTCTTAATTTTTTTGTAGGAGTTTTAAATTTTACAATGACATCTGTGTCCTCTTTTGAATTAAATTTTGTATCTGGTGCGAGATAGGGTTGAGGTTCATATTTTCATAGGATATCTAATATTCAAGTACCAGTTGAAAAGATTGTCCTTTTTATGTTGAATTGCCTTAGGACCCTTGTTGAAAGCTATTTGCCATATACTGTATGGGTTTGTTTCTATTTTGTTTCATTTGTCTCGATGCCTTTTTTTATGCCAATGCCATTTTATCTTGATTGCTGTTATAATATCCTGTTACACTGATACATGTCTCTTTAGTGCTTTGAAGTTTTTAGTATGCAAAAAGCCTTTCAACTCATTTAAATTTATTCCTGAGTATGTACTCTTATAGACATGATTGCAGATTGGAATTGTTTTCTTTTCTTTTTTTCAATCTTGTCTCATTTATTTATTTGTTTGTTTATTTATTTCCAAGTTAATATGTAGTGTAGTATTGGTTTCAGGAGTAGAATTTAGTGATTCATCACTTACATGTAACACCCAGTGCTCCTCCCAACAAGTGCCCTCCTTAATGCTCATCACCCATTTAGCCCATCCCTGCCCCACCACCCCTCCAGCAACCCTCAGTTGTTCTCTGCATTTAAGAGTCTTTTATGGTTTGCCTTCCTCTCTGTTTTTATTTTATTTTTCTTTCTCCCCCTGTGTTCATCTGTTGTATTTCTTAAATTCCACCTGAGTGAAATCATGTAATATTTGTCTTTGACTTATTTTGCTTACCATAATACGCTGTAGTTCCATCCACATTGTACCCTATGACCCAGCAATTGCACTACTACGTATTTATCCAAAGGATACCAAAATGCTGATTCGAAGGGGCACATGCACACCAATGTTTGTAGCAGTACTATCAACAATAGCCAAATTATGGAAAGAGCCCAAATGTCCATTGACTGATGAATGGATAAGGAAGATGTGGTGTGTGTGTGTGTGTGTGTGTGTGTGTGTGACACACACACACACACACACACACACACACACACTAGAATATTTCTCAGGGATCAAACAGAATGAAATTGTTTTCTTAATTTCATTTTCAGATTGTTTACTGCTAGTGTACAGAAATAGAGTTGAATTTTATATGTTGATCATGTTTCTTACAGCCTTGTTTGAACTGGCTCTTTAGTTCTAATAGCTTTTTAGTGGATTCTTTAGGATTTTCTGTATCCAAGATCATGTTATCTGCAAATAGATACACTTTTACTTCTTTTCCAACCTGAATGTCTTTGATTTGTTTTTCTTGCTTTTTGTTCTAGGTAGAACCTGAAATACAGTGTTGAAGTGGTAAATGTGGACATGACATCCTTGTCTTATTCCCAGTCTTTAGAGGAAGTATTTAGTCTTTTATCATAAAGTATGATGTTAGGTGTGGGGTTTTCATAGATGCCTTTCATCAGATTGAGGAAGTTCCTTTTTATTCCTATTTTGTTGCATGTTTGTATCGTAAAGGGATGTTGGATTTTGTTAAATGCTTTTCTGCATCTATTGCAAAATAATATAGTTTTTGTTCTCTTGATATTTTCTGTATTACATTAATTGAATTTGATATGTTTTATGTATTTCCCTAATTTTTTAGTTGTTTAAGGTGGTTGCTTTTTCTGGCCTTAAAAATATTCTTAAGGTCCACTGGAAATGTAATTTCCTTCAGACATATACCAAATATATTCATTTTAGTCCTGTTATATAATCAAGATATAATTTTTATCTCATATACACCTTCTGTGAGTTTGTGAAGTAAGTTAATAGTCATTTCAAATTCCTTATTTTTGGGGTATATACATGGTTGAAAACAAAACATCCACTGTTTAGTTGATAGTGACTATTACTATAACCTACATTAATCAGGACCCGATTTTTTCACTTGCAACATCTACTCATTATTACAGTAGACTTTAATTTTTTTATGAGGAATAGATCTCCTTTGCCTGATTTCTGGCAGTAGCCCTCTTCCATGTGCTGTGTCCTCTTGCCTGCTCTTTGAATTTGCTTCATTACTTCTTGTGCCTGCTCCTTTGCTTTTTTCCTCTAGACTACCTACTTGTATACTCCAGTTCTGCAGATTATCTATTCTGGCCTTTTGTGAATCTGCAGATTCCTTGGAAAGAGTGGGCTGAGCTGATTTTCACCACCTCATCACCCATATCTTCTTGAATTTTTTATAATACCATTTTCCCTCTATGCTATACATAGAATACATACATAGAATAGTATCACTATAGTATAGAATGTTGTCACTAAGTTTAAAAGACTTTTCTGAATCTTTCCATTATGAATCCTGTGAAATACCATTTTCTAGAATATTCTGCACTACCTTGATTTTCTTTATGTTTTCTAACTAATCCTTTACTGTCTTTTTCCTTTTTCATTTGATGCCTAAGTTTTACTGACTTCAGCCCATTTCACTTGTTCTTTTCCTTGAGTATGACAATCATTATCTTGCTTCAACTATCATCTCTCTAGTGACTCCTAGATTTGCATCTTTAGCCCCATCCCCTAATCTTTACTTTTTGTTTCTTTTGATGTTTGGGAATATTTCTTTTGAATTTTAATTCCCATTTAAATAACATACAGGTGTACAATAATTTCAGGTGTACAATATAGTGGTTTAACAATTCTATACATTACTCACTGCTCATCATGATAAGCGTACTTTTAATCCTCTTCACATGTTTTACCTATTCCCCTACCCAGCTGCCCTCTGGTAGCCACCTGATTGTTCTCTAAGTGTCTGTTTTTTGTTTCTCTCTTTTTTTCGTTTGCTTTGTTTCTTAAATTCCACATATAAGTGAAATCATATAGTATTTATCTTTTTCTGACTACTTTCACTTAGCATAATACACTCTGGATCCATCCATGCTGTTGCAAATGGCAAGGTTTCAGTCCTTTTTATGGCTGAGTAATATTCCATTGTGTATAAATACTACATATCCTTTACCTATTCATCTATCAGTGGACACTTGGGTTGCTTCCATAATTTAGATACTGTAAAAAATGCTGCAATGAACATAAGAGTACATATATCTTTTTGAATCAGTGTTTTCAGATTCTTTGGGTAAATGCCCAGTACTAGGATTACTGGATCATATGGTAATTTTTAATTTTTTGAGGAACCTCCGTGCTGTTTTCCACAGTGGCTATACCAGTTTACACTCCCATGAATAGTGAATGGAGGGGTTCCTTTTTCTCCACATCCTCTCCAACACTTGTTGCTTCTTGTGTTTTTGATTTTAACCTTTGTGACAGGTGTGAGGTGATATCTCATTGTGGTTTTCATTTGTGTATCCCTGAATATTAGTGCTGTTGAACAACTTTTCATATGTCTGTTGGCCATGTTGTATGTCTTCTTTGGAGGAATGTCTGTTCATGTCTTCTGCCCAGTTTTTAATTAGATTATTTGTTTTTGGGGATGTTGTATGAATTCCTGTGTATATTGGATATTAACCCTTTGTTGGATATGTCATTTGCAAATATCTTCTACCATTCAGTAGGTTGTCTTTTAGTTTTGTTGTTTGCAGAAGCTTTTGGTTTTTCTTATTTAAGTTTTTATTTAAATTCCAATTAACATACTGTGTAATATTAGTTTCAGGTGTACAATATAGTGATTCAACACTTGCATACAATACCTGGTGCTCATCACAACCAGTGCACTCCTTATTCCCCATCACCTGTTTCACCCATCCCTCTACCCATCGTACCCTCTAGTAACTGTCTGTTCTCTATAATTTAGAATCTGTTTCTTTGTCTCTCTCACTTTATCTGTTTTTTTTTCCTTTTCTCATTTGTTTTGTTTTTTAAATTCCACATATGAGTGAAGTAATTTGGTATTTGTCTTTCTCTGACTTATTTTCACCTAACATAATACTCTCTAGTTCCATCCATGTCATTGCAGATGGCAAGATTTTATTCTTCTTTATGGTTGAGTAATATTCCATTTTCCCTATATACATCACATCTTCATTATCCATTCATCAGTCTGTGGACACTGGGCTGTTACTGTATTTGGCTATTGTACATAATGCTGCTATAAGCATTGTGGTGCACATATCCCTTTGAATTAGTATTTTTGTATTCTTTGGGTAAATACCTAGTAGCATAATTGCTGGGTTGTAGGGTAGTTCTATTTTTAACTTTTTGAGGAATCTCCATACTGTCTTCCAAAGTGGCTGCACCAGTTTATATTCCCACCAACAGTGCAAGAGGGTTCTGCTTTCTCCACAATCTTGTGAATATCTATTATTTCTTGTGTTGTTGATGTTAGCCATTCTGACAGGTGTGAGGTGCTTCTCATTGTAGTTTTGATTTGTATTTCCCTGGTGATCAGTGATGTTGAGCATCTATTCATGTGTCTGTTGGCCATCTGGATGTCTTCTTTGGAAAAAATGCCTATTCATGTCCTCTGCCCACTTTTTAATTGAGGTATTCATTTTTTGGATGTTGAATTTTATAAGTTTTTAATATGTTTTGGATAGTAACCCTTTATCAGAGATGTCATTTCCAAATATCTTCTCCCATTCCATAGGTTGTGTTTTAGCTTTATTGATTGTTTTCTTCACTGTACAGAAGCTTTTTATTTTGATGAGATCCCAGAGTTTATTTTTGCTTTTGTTTTCCTTGCCTCGGGAAATGTATCTAGTAGGACGTTGCTGTGGCTGATGTCAGAGAGGTTATTGCCTGTGTTCTCCACTAAGATTTTTATGGTTTTTCAGCTCTCACATTCAGGTTTTTCATCCATTTTGAATTTATGTTTGTGTATGGTGTAAGGAGGTGGTCCAGTTTCATTCTTTTGCATGTTGCTGTCCAGTTTTCCCAGTACTATTTGTTGAAGAGACTGTCTTTTTTCCATTGGATTTTCTTTCCTGCTTTATTGAAGATTAATTACCCATATAGTGAGTTCATTTCTGGGTTTTCTATTCTGTTCTATTGATCTATGTGTCTATTTTTGTGCCAGTACCATACTGTCTTCATCACTTTAGCTTTGTAATATAACTTGAAATCCAAAATTGTGATGCTTCCAGCTTTGCATTTCTTTTTCAAGATTGCTTTGGATATTTGGGGTGTTTGTGGTTCCATGCAAATTTTAGGATTGTTTGTTCAAGCTCTGTGAAAAATGCTGGTGGTATTTTGATAGGGTTTGGATTAAATGTATAGATTTCTTTGAGAAGCTTTTAAATTTGATATAGTTCCAATAGTTTATTTTTGTTTTTATTTCCCTTCCCTTGGGAGGTATATTTAGAAAAATGTTACCACAACTGATATCAGAGAAGTTATTCCTTATACTCTCCTCTAGAATTTTTATGGTTTCAGGTCTTACATTTAGGTCTTTAATCTTGAGTTTATAAGAAAGTGGTCCAGTTTCATTTGCTAGCATGTAGCTGTCCAGTTTCCAGCACCATTTGTTGAAGAGACTCTTTTTTTCCAATGTATATTCTTGGTTCCATTGTACAATCATGGGTTTATTTCTGGGCTCTCTCTTCTGTTCTACTGATCTGTGTGGTTTTTGTGTGTGTGTGTGTATTTGTACCATAGTGTTTTGATTTCTATAGCTTTATATTATACCTAGAAATCTGGGATTGTGGTATCTCCAGTTTCATTCTTTTTTTTTCAAGATTGCTTTGTTTATCTGAGACCTGATGTGGTTACATACACATTTTAGGGTTATTTGTTCTAGTTCTATTAAAAATGCTGTTGGTAGTTTGATAGTGATTGCATAAAATCTGTAGGTTGCTTTGGGTAATAAGGGCATTTGAACAATATTTCTTCTCCCAATCCATGAGCATGGACTATCTTTCCATTTGTGTCATCTTCAATTTATCACTATTTTATAGTTTTCAGAAGGTCTTTCACCTTTTTGGCTAAGTTTATTACCAGGTATTTTATTATTTGTGGTACACTTATAAATGAGATTATTTTCTTAATTTATTTTTCTGCTACGTCATAGAAATTCTTCGTGTATAGAAATTCAGTGGATTTCTATGTATTGATTTTGTATCCTGTGACCTTACTGAATTCATTTATCAGTTCTAGTAGTTCTTTTTGTGGAGTCTTTAGGGTTTTCTATATGTAGTATCATGTTATCTACAAGTAGTGAATGTTACAATTTTTCCTTACCAATTTGGATGCCTTTTATTTCTTTTTGTTGCCTGATTCCTGTGGCTAAGACTTCCAGGTCTATGTTGAATAAAAGTGGTGAGAGTAGACATCCCGTCTTGTTCCTGACCTTAGCTTTTCACCATTGAGTATGATGTTAGCTGTAGGTTTTTCATAGATGGCCTTTATTATGTTGAGGTATATTCCCTGTAAAACTACTGTGTTGAGAGTTTTTATTACAAGTGGATATTGTACTTTATCAAATGCTTTTTCTTCATCTTTTGAAATGATCATACGGTTTTTATTCTTTCTTTTGTTGATGTGATGTATCACGTTAATTGATTTGTGAATATTGAGCCATTTTTTTTAATGTTTATTATTTATTTTTGAGAGACAGAGTGTGAGCAGGAGGAGGGGCAGAGAGAGAGGGAGGCAGAGAATCCTGAGCAGGCTCCATACTGTGAGCTGTCAGCACAGAGCCTGACGTGGGGCTCGAACCTATGGACCTCAAGATCATGACCTGGCCTAAAGTCGGTTGCTTAACTAACTAAGCCACCCAGGTGCCCCTGATTTGTGAATATTGAACCATTCTTCCATCCCAGGAATAAATCCCACTTGATCGTGGTGAATGTTATTTTTAATGTATTGTTGGATTCACTAATATTTTGTTGAAGATTTTTGCATGTGTGTTCATCAGAGATACTCCCCTGTTCTCTTTTTTTGTATTGTCTGGTATTGGTTTTGGTAACAGGGTAATTCTGGCCTCATGGAATGAATTTGGAAGCTTTTTTAACTTTTCTGTTTTTTTAGAATAGTTTGAGAAGTACAGGTTTTAATCATTACTTAAATCAGGTTTTTATCCTTGCCTGTAATCTGTCAGTTCAAATTTTCTATTACTTCCTGATTGAGTTTTGGCAGGTTATAGGTTTCTAGGAATTTATCCATTTCTTCGAGATTGTCCAGTGTGGTCCTTTTTTTTTTTTTTTTTCTTTTTTCTCATGAGTCTGGCTAAAGGTTTACCAATTTTGATAATGTTTTCAAACAATGAGCTCCTGGTTTCGTTACTCTGTTCTGTGTTTTGTTTTGTTCTGATTTTTTTTTTTTTTGGTTTTTATTGAATTTATTTCTGCTGCAATCTTTATTATTTCATTCCTTCTACTGGCTTTGAATTTTGTTTGTTGTTCTTTTTATAGCTCCTTTAGGCAGAAGGTTAGGTTATTTGAGGTTTTTCTTACTTATTGAGATAGGCCTGTATTTCTTTAAACTTCCCTCCTAAAATAGCTCTTTCTATATCCCAAGATTTTGGACTGTCCTGTTTTCATTTATCTCCAGGTTTTTTGATTTCCTCTTTGATTTCTTGGTTGACCCATTCATTGTTTTGTAGTATGTTATTTAACTTCTGTAGTATTTGTGTTTTTTCTAGATTTTTTTCTTGTGGTTGAGTTCTAATTTCATAGAGTTTGATCAGAAAAGATGCATGGCATGACTTCAGTCTTTCTTCGACTTGTTTTGTAGGGGCACAGTTGATCTTTGGATTCATTTATCTATTGCTTGGTGATGGCTTTCAGTGGAACTCATCAGCTCACCATCTCTATCTTCCAAACCATCTACTTCCTGAAATACATATTTCAGATAATGATATCCCTAGTTTCCCATTCATTTAGACGTGGAAAAGTTTTGATCATATAGTTTGAGTCACTGTTGTTACTGTTGTTGTTTTAAAAGATAAGCTAGTCTTGGGGCGCCTGGGTGGCTCAGTTGGTTGGGTGTCTGACTTCGGCCCAGGTCATGATCTCATGGTTCGTGGGTTCGAGCCCTGTGTTGGGCTTTGTGCTGACAGCTCCTAGCCTGGAGTCTTTCAGATTCTATCTCCCCCTCTCTGCCCACCCCTGCTTGCATTCTCTCTCTCTCTCTCTCTCTCTCTCTCTCTGTCTCCCTCTCTCTCAAAAATAAATAAACGTTAACAAAATTTAATAATTTTAAAGTTTATATATTTTTGAGAGAGGGCACACATGTGTAAGTGGGGGAGGGGCAGAGAGGGAGAGGGAGAGAGAATTCCAAGCAAGCTTCCTGCTGTTAGCACAGAACCCAACACGGGGCTCGATCTCAGGAACCATGATATCATGACCTGAGCCAAAATGGAGCCGGACTTTTAACTGACTGAACCACCCAGTTGTCCTGGGCTGTGTGGCATTTCTATCTGAATACATTTTGGCTAGAGATCAGATACATAGTTCAAAATGGTTTTCCTTCAAAATTTTGTAGGCTTTATTTTCTTTTAGCATTAACTACTTCTGGGGAGAAGCCTGAGGCTCAACTGATTTTTTTTCCCCTCTTCTTACAGGTGATTTGCATTTACTGCTTAGAAGCTTAGAAGAGTTATTCTTTTTCCTTAGTGTTTTGTGATTTAATATGGATATTCTTGGTACTTATTTTCTGAAAATTTTTTCATGACAACATGGCTTCTTTAAGTTCTCAATTTGCTTTTTTTTTCATGGAAAATTTTTTGTATTATATGTTGCAACATTTTCTTTTGTCTTTTTTAATTATAGATGTTATTCATGCTTATATTAGGCCATCTTCATTTGTTCTTTATATTAAAAGCTTGTTACTGATACATAAATTTTCATTTTTAAATTCTGCATTAACTTATCAAAAGACTTGCCTCTTAGCGATTTATTTTTTTGCCATCTTTATTTGTTCCATGCTTGTTCTAATTCAGTTAATTCTATGATGGTGTTATTTTTGTCCTCAGTTTGTTTCCTTAGCTTTCTAATCTTTTATTGTTATGTTGTTTTGTCATTTTTTTCTACCTTTAAATTCAGGTTTTTGTTAACTTCTATATTACAAAGTTTGCCTAGGGTATTTTCTGGTGTTTCGTGGGTTTTGTTTTCTTTCAGATTGGGTTTTTTTAGTTTCTAGTTCACTTCTTATCTATTATTTATTTATAACTTTATTGAAATATCATTGACACATCAAAATTATATATATTAAGGTTTACAACTCGATGTTTTAATATACATACACATTGTGGAATGATCACAACCCAGCTAATTAACATATCTATCACCTCTCCTTAGTTATCATTTGTTTGTTTGCATATGTGCTGAAAAGATTTAAGATCTCTCTTCTTAGCACATTTCAAGAATACAGTATTGTTAAGTGTCATGATCATGCTGCACATCTCTAAAACTTATTCATCTTCCATCATTGAGACTTTGTACCCTTTGACCAACATCACAGATTGAAATTATTTAACTTTTGCTCACTTTTTTAATTTTATTTTACTTATTTTTGTCTAGAACATTAAGTCCCATTTCTTTTTCTTTCATCTTGATTGTGCTTAATGTGTGAGCCCTGATACAGTATGATTCATTTTCCTTCAGTACTGCTGTTTGTCTTATACTTTTAGTACAGTTTGAGGGATGGTTATGTTATTATCCTACTTAAAAAAGTGGCCACGTGGCAAGATAAGTGGGAAACCTTGGTTAGAACTGTATTCAAATTCTTGTCTGAGATGTATAACTTATCTAGTGATAGGTTTTATTCCATTCAGCATGGATTCCTGGAGTCTGTTCTTCTGTCAGAGTCAGTCCCGGTATTTACTTCCCTGTTTTAGTCCATCATTTTCACTGCAGCATGCCTTCCCTCTGGCTTTCAAGAATGAGAAATTTGATCCCAACTGACATTTCCCTGCTTTATCTTTAGCTAAACTTTACTCATAAAACTTCACTTTCTAGCAAAACTTGGCTGGTAAGTATCAATATATGTGAAGTCGAGGTGTAGTGTATTTTCCACTACCTTGTTCCTAATTGTCACGCATTTGGTATATGTTGAAGGAAAATGATGTGATGCTCACTTTAAGTTTTGTCTTCTCAAACTCACTAGAAAAACATGTACATACCTACTTAAGTCTTAATGTAATTTATATAATTGCAATCATAATGAAATAAGTAGAACTTCACAAGATGTTTTTGTAAGAATCTTAATTCGTTTCTTGACCTAAAGCTATTTCATTGGCAGATCTTTATTCTAAATTACTCCTTACTAAGGCCAATGGATTTGTTATATACACTGGATTATTATCCATTTTGAGGTAAATATTAAAGGAAAAGACCCATATTTAATTTTTGTTTTCTTCCTTATTAGTGGTTTATATTTTTATATAATGACTGCTGTGGGGTTTCTTATTTTTGTGGTGTGTCTTAGAATTAACTTGATTTGAAACTCCTTTTCTTTGTTTTTATTGAAGGTAAACGAAATTGCCTTCATAAATACCCTTGAAGCCCAGAATAAGCGCCATGATGTCTTATCAAAATTGAAGGAATACGAGCAGAGGCTTAATGAATTACAGGAAGAACGTCAGCGAAGACAGGAAGAAAAACAAGCACGTGATGAAGCTGTTCAGGTAGAATTTTTTCGGCAAGCAGTTATTGAGCACCTGCCGTATTCTAGGCTCTGAGCTAGGTGCTGATGATCCAAAATGGAGTGACACCTGATCTCTGACCCAAGGGTGCCTCATTTAGTATAGCACTGTGGAAATATGAGGTCTGATTGCCAAAAGACAATGTGTACCCCTTTTGATAAGGTAATCAGTGCTTTCATCAGCACATAGCAGTCATAGAGTCTGAATCTTTAATCTCAACCAGATGAAGGACTAAATTGGACAGATTATTATCTATTCTTTTCTAATTGGGCTTTGTAAGAACAAGCTTCTTCCATTTAAAAAAGGAATGTGTTTGATTGAGTATATGTAGCCTTACAGAACTGGGCAATCTTTATGCTTATGACAAGGAACATCTGTCATTTATTGGGCAATATCATCAGATACTTTAATTGCTTGGCTCTTGACCTCTGTAGTGAACCCTAATTTAGGTACCGTTTCAGGATAGGAAGAACTGTACTAATGTTTATAAACTATTTTAGATCTTACTTAGTAGAAAGTTTTGCCCACAAGACTCTTTTAGGACTTGACATTTTTGTTTGTTTGTTTGTTTGTTTGTTTAAACTGGTGTCAAAGATTTTATTCAACTCAATTAATTGGTGAGGGATCCAGTAAGATGTTACAACCAGTGTGAGGGAGAATTCAAAGAATAGACCCATACGTGGGTGATCAATAATGTTGAAATGAATTTGCTGAACAGATATAAAACTGTTCAACAGTCAGAGGCAACAGTCAACAGATGACTAACCCTCCCCAAAATTGTATACATTACCATCATTTTCTTACAACTCACAGTTGAATATATTAGCTCAATGAGACCAGCAGGCAGGGTGCACCCTGTGATTGTGTTTTTCGCAAATCAATGCCTTTCTCAGTTTTCCCATTGTTAAAGAGGGGTTTGTTGCCAAAGTGTAAATGTCCGGTAAATTATTCTAAAAATGTGCTAAGGCTCTGGGTCATATTAAGTATGCTTTCTGAATTCACATTATATTTGCATCAAAGACTGTATTAGAAAAATAAATGTTTTTAGAGGAGGGGGATGATTTTGAGGTAGAAAGTATCCTCACATGTGGACATGCACCTACATGTAAGATATAAATTACAGTTATGTTGACACTGAAAAGAAACTTCTAATGGTATGGTGCAGAGTTGGCCTTTGAGTAGAGGTCCATAGAGAGATTTTGAGGGCACAGAAATACTCAATTTTACTAATAAGGAGGATGATTTCTTAGGACTTATTGATGACATGGCTTTTCCACTCAATTGCAGACCAAATACAATTACCATCGCACTTTTATCAGTTGATATGGCACATTAAAACCAACACTTAAAAAGACTAAAGTGGTATAGGAAATACATAAATATAACATACAAACATATGGGTAAAGCATATACATATATGTACACATATTTTACATTTTTCAGCCAGGGTTTAGAAAAACTAAAAAGGAAAAGAAATGAACACAAATGTAATTTTATTTTGTCTTAGAAAAGGAAGTATTTTACATATATATGTGTGCATGTGTAAATACATACACATATATACATACACAAGCACCCACATGCAACCGTGTATGTATGTATATTTGTCATATATGACTATTACATGATTATTTAAATATAATGACATTGTATGATCACTTACATATTCTATATGATTACGTACATGAGTACTTTGATCTCTCTTTTGGACTATCTCTGCTGTTTCTCAACTGTGTCATTATGATTTGTCAGCACTAGCCAGAGTAAGCCAAGCCCACTAGGGATGAGAAGGCCAACCTCATGGGCTGGAAGGACTGCTCACATGGTGATTTCCTGGGTGGCATGGGTCACCTGAATGGGTGCAGTGGCCGTGGTGCCCAGAGTGCATGGTGGGCAGCTTATTCATAGGTCTGCAAACTGAACAGCTTTGGCTGGAAGTCCTGAAGGGAATCCAGCACCAAGATGGCTTTTGAGGTCAAGTGTTGCTACAGGTTTCCATCTGGAACCATGACCACCTACATGCTGGCTGCAAGGGCCGTCTCCACACCATTGAGAACATCTTCAAAGACAAGGCACTTCTCCATGGGAAGAGGAGGAGAAAACCTCTTTGTACAGGCTAGAAATAAGGACTTGACACTTTTGATGTAGAGAACAAATTTTGCAGTGTTCAAATATAAGTGAGGACATACTTTATTATGACCAATGTTTATTTGTTCATTCAGTGATCATTTATTGAATTACTACTATAAGCCATATGTTGTGCTAGATTCAAGGACATGAAAAGGATACATCGTTGTTCTCAATGGGGAGACATATATAAACAAATCTTAATCCTTTAGGATCAGTATAACAGCAACGGCATTCTTGGAAGCACAGAGGAAAACACCATACTCAAACTGAGAGTGGCAAAGAGATGAAAAAGTGAGGTAAACCTTCCTAGAGAAGATGGTCCCTCAGCTGAGATTTGAAAACAATAAGATAGAAGCAAACAATGAGAAGTAGGCATTCCATGCAGGAGACATAGGAGAGTACACTCTCTAGAGTTAGGGAACAGGTCATGCAGAGCTTTGTTATGTTAAAGATTAGAGATGTTATTAATACTTCATGCGTCTTTTTAAAAAATTTTTTTTCAATGTTTATTTGTGTGAGAGAGAGAGAGAGAGACAGATTGTGAGTCGGGGAGGGGCAGAGAGAGAGGAAGACACAGAATCCCAAGCAGGCTCCAGGCTCTGAGCTGTCAGCACAGAGCCCGACATAGGGCTTGAACTCACAGACTGCAAGATCATGACCTGAGCTGAGTCACCCAGGTGCCTCTCCTGCTTCTTTATGTTACTGGTGGTTTTAGGAAATTAAAGTATCAATAAATTTTTAAAAGTTCATTGATTATTCTCTACTATTTGTGGGTATTGGCAGGCATTCCTATATTCATCCCTGATCTCTATTTGATTTCAGTTCAGTGTCCTATTTCTCTGCTTGGGACCGTTTTATAAAAATCATTATGTTTTGTAAATTATGTGTTATTTTTGAAGAACCATTAGGCATTAATAATTCAGATATAATTAAGACACAATCCTTGCCTTATGACAAACAATACAACACAATGTGAAAAGTGTTGTAGAACTATGTATGAGCTACAGATTAACTCTGTTGGTAGGAAGGGAAATATATGAGTAATATTGCATATTTTGAATAGACATCTTAGCTTCATTTTTTTGCATTCACTGTATAGATCTGAAGATTTGAAATATATAGTTATCTTCCATTTAAAAATGATGACTCTTGGGGCGCCTGGATGGCTCAGTAGGTTAAGCATCCTACTTCAGCTCAGGTTGTGATCTCACAGTTTGTGGGTTTGAGCCCTGCGTCAGGCTCTGCTGACAGCTTAGAGCCTGCAGCCTGCTTTGGGTTCTGTGTCTCCCTCTCTCTCTGCCCCTTCCCTGCTTGCACTCTGTGTCTCTCTCTCTCAAAAATAAATAAACATTAAAAACAAAATAATGACTCATTTCACAAATTGGGACGTTTATTAAAGCCAGAAGGAAAGCAGTTCTTTCCTGAAAGTAGTAAGGAATTTCCTGTACACACTAGCACTTTAAAGTTGTTTTGACTGCTTAGAATTATTTTTCTTATTAAAGGGGTGCCAAGGTGGTTCAGTAAATTGAACATCGGATTTCAGCTCTGGTCATGATCTCACAGTTGTGGAATCGAGCCTTGTGTCAGGCTCTGTGCTGACAGCATGGAGCCTGCTTGGGATTTTCTCTCTCCTTTCTCTCTGCCTCTCTCCTGCTCACACACACTCTCTCTCTCAAAATAAATAAACATTTGGGGCACCTGGGTGGCTCAGTCGGTTGAGCGTCCGACTTCAGCTCAGGTCACGATCTCGCTTCCGTGAGTTTGAGCCCCGCGTTGGGCTCTGGGCTGATGGCTCAGAGCCTGGAGCCTGCTTCGATTCTGTGTCTCCCTCTCTCTTTGACCCTCCCCCGTTCATGCTCTGTCTCTCTCTGTCTCAAAAATAAACATTTAAAAAATTTGGAAATTTCCTATGGATTTAATTTTCAATGAAAAATTAAAAACCTATCAAGTTTAGTCAACCTATACTGTTATTAGAAAAGTCCTTTGGGGTGCCTGGGTGGCTCAGTCAGTTAAGCATCTTACTTCAGCTCAGGTCATGATCTCGCGGTTTGTGAGTTCAAGTCCCGTGTTGGGCTCTGTGCTGACAGCTCACAGCCTGGAGCCTGCTTTGGGTTCTGTGTGTCCCTCTCTCTCTGCCCCTCCCCTGCTCATGCTCTGTCTCTCTCTCAAAAATAAATAAATATTTAAAAAAAAATTAAAAAGAAAAGTCCACTGGTAATGTATAACTTATTTATAATTAAAAAAATTTTTTACCGGGTAGTCATTACTAGATGTGCAAGGCACTAATGGCAAGGCAAGCATTCTGTAGATACAATAATAGTAAGGTCCTCTGCTTTTCTTTCACTATTTTACTTTTTAACATTCCCATAAACTGTTACAGGCAATTGTGACCCTTCTTTCTTGTGAGTAAAATACTAAGTATATGCTGTCATCATATATTCTCAATTTGCCGTTTTAGTTATGTAAATTATTGGTTAGTTTTAAGTTAAATTTCCTTAAATATTCTGCCTGTCCTTTTGCCCTAGTCATTAAATTGTAGGCATAAAGAGCATATAGGGGTAGCAGTATCCATTCTTAGGCTTCCATAAACAAATACTGATTGGAATAAGCAAAGTTTGTGGGGGTTTCAGAGGTTTCAGAAGGCTTAAGGGTTAAATATCTTTCTAACTCATTTGCTGCAGGTTGATACTCTTTATTTGTGTGTATATAGATTTATAATGCCTATTATTTTATAAAGTTATGCTTCATTTAACAGATATTCGTGGAACTCTTGCACTGTGCAAAATGCTTATGTGGGGTACAAAGTTTCCTATATTTAGGAAACTTAAATTTTAGAAAGGAAAATATGAGCTGAACTTAATAATTTTATTCATTAGCTATAGTTACCAGTTATCTTTTCCATTTATATTAAAAACAGAAATTAAAATATTGAATATTTTTTGAAATCCAGTTATATCTATTGGTACAATATTGGAGTATCTGTTATATATATGAATAAGATCAAAAGTTGGCATTATATTTACACATTCAACTTGGCTACATTGTACATATACATAAATTACATATACCCATATATTTCATTTATAAGACCATTTTATAATTTTTGAAAGCATATTTTTGAAACTTTTGGTTTTACAAAGTATGAAATGAAAAGTTCTGGTTTAATTCTTTATATTTAATATCTAAGTTTATTGTATTTTATTGTGAAACTTGTGTTTTCACATGATATAGTTTTTTAAGGTTTTATTTCAAGTTAACATACAGTGTTATATTAGTTTTAGGTATACTATATAGTGATTCAATAATTTCATATATCCCCCAGTGCACATCACAAGTGCACTCCTTAATCCCCACCACCTATTTTACCAGTCCCTCCACCCACCTCTCCTTTGTTAACCATCAGTTGGTTCTCTATACTTAAGAGTCTGTTATTGGTTTGTCTCTCTCTCTTTTTGTCTTTCTTTTGTGTGTTTGGTTTCTTAAATTGCCCATATGAGTGAAATCATATGTTATTTGTTTTTCTCTGACTGACTTAACTTCCCTTAACATTATAAGCTCAGTCCATGTTGTCACAAATGGCAAGATTTTGTTCTTCTTTATGGCAGAATAATATTTCATTGTATATATATATATATATATATATATACCACATCTTTATCCACTCATCAGTTGATGGGCATTTGGGCTGCTTCCATATCCTGGGTATTGTAAATAATGCTACTATAAAGATAGTGGTGTATGTTTGAATTAGTGTTGTGGTTTTCTTTGTGTAAATACCCAATAATGCAATTGCTGAATTATAGGGTAATTCTATTTTTAACTTTTTGAAGAACCTCCATAGTGTTTCCCAGAATGGACGTACCAGTTTGCATTCCCACCAACAGTGTAAGAGGGTGCCCCTTTCTGGACATCCTCACCAACACCTGTTGTTTCTTCTGCCTTTGATTGTATTGACATATTTTTTTAAAAATTCATTCCCATTCCCCAGGTAGCTCACATAGCCTCTCCCTGGCCCCTAGTCTTTATGATTAATGGAACACAGTGATGGTAGGTTCTCCTAATTACTACTTATACAGCCTTGTGCAAGTCATTTTACCTTAAAGACCCCCAGTTTGTTGTGATACTAAAATTGCTAATATGGGTAAATACTTAGCACAGTGTTTAGCATAGTAAGTGCCCAGTAAATGACAGAGAAAAAATACTAAAGCAGTTTAAGAGAACACTGAGGAGACATCTGAATACTTCTAATACTTAACTAAGCTCACTATGGTAACTTCATACCTACAAGAAACCCTATCTACCCCAGCAGAAGAAAACTTTTTTAAACTAGTAAGCTAAAAAGTCCCTACTTTTTTTCTTTTTCTTTTTCTTTCTTTCTTTCTTTTTTTTTTTGGAGGGGGCCCAGGGAAGGAAGGATTGGGAACTACAGGGAATGTACTGATTTCCGGAAGGCATATGTGGCAGATTACAGACTACTGGAGGCATACAGTTAGATTTTAAATATATTCTTTACTGTCAGGCATACTAATCATGAACTAATTGATTATAGCTCTTCTCATTACTAAGTAAGCATAATATGTGGAAATTTTTCTAGCTATATATAAGATCTCAACTCTTTAAGACTAAAAACAACAATGTCTGGCACAGAAAATTATTTACAATGAAGAAAATATAAGCAAAAGAGTTTTCTCTTAAACTCACATTTATTTGCAGTTAAAAAAAAAATCTGCATTGGCAGTTTATGGAATGGGAGAAGGTATTTGTTAATGACATATCCACAAAAGGTTAATATGCAATATATAGAAAGAACTAACACCACCCAAATATCAAATGATTCAGTTAATAAATGAGCAAGACATGAAGACATTTTTCCAAAAATGACATCCAGATGGCCGACAGAGACATGAAAAGATGTTCATCATCACTCATCATCAGGGAAATATAAATCAAACTGACAATGAGATATCACCTCACATCCCTCAGAATGGCTAAAATCAACAGCACAAGGAACAACAGGTGTTGGTGAGGGTGTGTAGAAAAAGGAACCCTCTTTCACTATTGGTAGGAATGCAAACTGGTGCAGCCATTCTGGAAAACAGTATAGAGGTTCCTCAAAAAGTTAAAAATAGAACTGCCCTATAATCCAGCAAATTGCACTATTGGGTTTTTAAGCAAAGAATACAAAACACTAATTCAAACGTGCACCCCTATGTTTATAGCAGCATTATGTACAATAGCCAAGATACGGAAGCAGCCCAAGTACCCTCCAGCTGATGAGTGGATAAAGAAGGTATGGTATATATACAATGGAATATTATTCAGCCATAACAAAGAATGAAATCTTGCCATTTGCAATGACCTGGATGGAGCTAGAGGGTATAATGCTAAGTGAAATAAGGCAGTCAGAGAAAGACAAATACCATATGATTTCACTCATATGTGCAATTTAAGAAACAAATGAGCAAAAAATAAAAATAAAAAACAAAAACAAAAAACCAAGAAACAGACTCTTAACTATAGAGAACCAACTGATGGTTACCAGAGGGGAGGTGCATAGGGCAATGGATAAGTGAAATATAGGTGGTGGGGATTAAGGAGTATATTTGCTGTGATGAACACCAAATGATTAAAAACTTGAGAAAAATAAATAATAGAAATGAAAAATAATATCATTAAGAGAAAATGAAGATGTGATAATACATTTTTCTCAAAGAATAATAATTTCAAGATAGTCTTGGAATTTAGCCATAATTCTGTACTTGTAAATATGGAGATTTATATGTTGAAAAAGATACTAAAAGGCATCGGACATAAGATAAAAATGTCAACAAATGGTTTTGTGGAAACAAAACAAAACAAAGATATTAGGAACTTTGATGGGAACAAAATCTTTAAAAACATGACTGGAAAAAAAAATGACTGAAAATTTTTCTGAATTTTATAAAAAAAAATCTTCATATAAAAAGTGTATTTAAAATGGCAACCAGAAAAAATAAAACTATGTGCACAAGTAAAAAATGTGTCAGTACAGATAGTAATATGGTGAAAGTTATTAAAGTACTCCTAGTAGGCAAAAATGTACATAGGACATAATACTTCACAGTATTTTGATTAAGTATCTTCTGCCTTAATGTTGAGGATGATAAATAATTACTAAGAATTTACTATATGCTAGGCCCTCTGGTAAGTATTCTTTATGTATTACCTCATTTGTTCTTTACAATATCTGAAGATATTAGTGATGTTATTATTTGTCTTCGAGAAAACTAAGGCACAGTTACAATACAACTAGACCAGAGTCCCTAAGCCAGTAAATAATAGGATTGTGGAATAAAATCAGGGAATCTGACCCAGTGCCCACTCTTTTACCCACTATGCTGTATTATGATACCTCTTGATACCTCTTTTTCCTTGCCACAAGTTTTTCTTTTTTTTTCCATTTAACTCCTTCATGACATTTTCTGCATCATTTTCTGGTATTTTTGAAACCATTTTTTGAAACCACAAGACTATAGAAGTGATTAACCATAAAGTACATATTAGGTTCTCACAGACTATGAATAACATAGTATCTGCTTCAGAGAGCACTTATTATGTGTCATACTGGTAAATGGCATATGAAAACCAGATTATCATTGATACTTGATTTTTTTTTAATTCTGTGAAGTTTACCTAGTAGTAAGGATCTACTTGAATATCTAAATTTATGTCAAAACTGTGCCACCTTTAATCATTTTCACTTTACACATAATTCTAACATTTTAAAACATTTCTGACTATAGGAACGTAAAAGAGCTCTAGAGGCAGAACGGCAGGCCCGTGTAGAAGAATTGTTAATGAAAAGGAAAGAACAAGAAGCCCGAATTGAACAACAGAGGCAAGAAAAGGAAAAAGCCCGTGAGGATGCAGCCCGAGAAAGAGCTAGGTACTTCATTTGCTATCATGATTTTGATGCTGATGAACATTTTGTAGTGAGTGGATATTCAGATCAAGTCTTAAAGTCATTTGCTTTATAGGTGGTGGGGTCATGTGGTTTTCTAAAGAAAGAGTCACAAATACAGAAATGTAATGAATTTTGATTTCCAGGAATTATGTCATTGTACTCAAAACAGAAACCTTTTGAATCTTCCTATTGAATGGGAAACTTGAAGTATCAGTAGTTTTTGATTGCAAGAAATAAAATTTGATAGAAATAGAATTTGCTAGCTTAAGCAAGGGAGTTTTTTGGAAAATATCGGGAGTATAAGTGATAGGAGGTTAGAAGAACAGGCTTGGAAATAATCAAGCATCAAAGGCTAGTCACAAGAGCCACAGTGGTAGTATTTTGATGGAAACAGTCTAATCAGCATATTGCCACTCTATGATAAATGATCTTCAGCCACTGCTGCGTTTTAAAATCACTTGGTTAAGATTCAAAGATCCAGGAAAAATCATTTAAATGGCCAAGTCTAAGTCACTTTTGGTTGCTGTACACATTTCTGATGTGATATTCTCTGATCTCTTAATTGGGGCAAATTTAGTGGATGTGAAAAGATAGCTGTTTGTGGTTTTAATGTGCTTTTTTGTCCAAGATTAGTAATAATCTTGGCTGAGCAACTTTGCTCATACTTACCAGTTACTCTTTTTTTTTTTTTTTTTTTTTTTAATGTAAAGCGCCTATTCAAGTTCTTTGTTCATTTCTGTATTGGGATCTATTAATGTTTAGGAGTTATCTTTACTAGATACCAATTCTTTGTCAGATACATATGTTGCAAATATTTTTGTAGGTTATGGCTTGCCTTTTCACTATCTTTATGATATCTTTTAATACAATTCTTTCTTTTTTGAAGTTTTTATTTAAATTCCAGTTAGTTAACATACAGTGTAATATTAGTTTCAGGTGTAGAATATAGTGATTAAACAATTGCATACAACTCCCAGTGCTCATCACAACAAATGCACTCCTTAATTCCCATCAACTATTTAACCACCCCCTACCTGATTAATATAATTCTTGATTGCAGTGTAGTATAACTGAACAGACTTTGTGATTTGTGCTTTTTTATCTTATTCATGGAATCTTTACCTCTCTGGAGTCCTCTAAAATATTCTTTTTTTAATTTTAATTTTAATTTATTTTGATTTTTTATTTTTCTTTTTTTGAGACAGAGAGACAGAGTGTGAGTGGGGTAGGGGCAGAGAGAGAGAGAGAGACCCAGAATCAGAAGCAGGCTCCAGGCTCCGAGCTGTCAGCACAGAGCCTGACGTGGGGCTCGAACCCACAAACCGTGAGCCGTGACCTGAGCCGGAGTTGGACGCTTAACTGACTGAGCTACCCAGGTGCCTCTGTAGTCCTAAAATATTCTTTAAAATGTTGTAGTCTTTTTTTTTTTTTTTTTTTTTTTTTTTGTAATAGGAAACTCTTTATCTACCTAGAATTCATAATTGTATGGGTTGAGGTAGGAATCCAATTTCATTTTTTTCTCCATGTGGAAACCCTATTCTAAGACACTTTATTGAAACAGCAATTTTTTTTCCTACTGGTCTACAAAACTTTCTAACATAAATGAAGCTTCCATGTATTCATGGTTTGTAGACTCTATCTTATGTATGTATGTTTGTATGCATGTGTTTATTTACATCCAAGTTAGTTAGCATATAGTGCTATAATGATTTCAGGAGTGGGTTCCAGTGATTCATCCCCCATGTATAACACCCAGTGATCATCCCAACAAGTGTCCTCCCTAATGCCCCTTACCCATTTAGCCCATCCCCACACTGACAACCCCTCTAGCAATCCTCAGTTTGTTCTTTGTATTTAAGAGTCTCTTATGTTTTGTTCCCCTCCTTTTGATTTTATATAACTTTTGCTTCCCTTCCCTTATGTTCATCTGTTTTGTATCTTAAATTCCTCTTATGAGTAAAGTCATATGATATTTGTCTTTCTCTGGCCAGTTGCGCTTAGCATAATGCCCTCTACTTACATCCACGTTGTTGCAAATGGCAAGATTTCATTCTTTTTGATTTCTGAGTAATATTCGATGGTATATATATATATACCACATCTTCTTAATCCATTCATCTGTCAATGGACATTTGGGCTCTTTCCATACTTTGGCTATTGTCGATAGCACTGCTATAAACATTGGGGTGTACATGTCCCTTCGAAACAGCATACCTGTATCCCTTGGGTAAATACCTAGTAGTGCAATTACTGAGTCATAGGGTGGTTCTATTTTTAATTTTTTGAAGAACCTCAATACAGTTTTTTTTTCAGTGTGGCTGCACCAGTTTGCATTCCCACCAGCAGTGCAAAAGAGATCCTCTTTCTCCACATCCTCGCCAACATCTGTTGTTGTCTGAGTTGTTTATTTTAGCCATTATGACTGGTGTGAGATTTTAATTTATATTTCCCTGATGATGAGTGATGTTGAGCATTTTTTCATGTGTCTGTTCACCATCTGGATGTCTTCTGTGAAGAAGTGTCTATTCATGTCTTTTGCCCATTTCTTCACTGGATTATTTGCTTTTTGGGTGTTGAGCTTGTTAAGTTCTTTATAGGTTTTGGATACTAACTCTTTATTTGATATGTCATTTGTAAATGTCTTCTCCCATTCCGTTGGTTACCTTTTAGTTTTGTTGGTTGTTTCCTTCACTGTGCAGAAGCTTTTTATTTTGATAAGACCCCAATAGTTCATTTTGCTTTTGTTTCCTTTGCCTTTGGAGATGTGTTGAATAAGAAGTTGCTGTGGCTGAGGTCAAAGAGGGTTTTGCCTGCTTTCTCCTCTAGGATTTTCATGGTTTCCTGTCTTATGTTTAGGTCTTTCATCCATTTTGAGTTTATTTTTGTGTATGGTGTAAGAAAGTTGCCAAGCTTCATTTTTCTGCATGTTGCTGTTCAGTTTTCCCAGCACCACTTGCTGAAGAGACTGTCTTTATTCCATTTTACATACTTTTCTGCTTTGTCAAAGATTAGTTAGCTATATGTTTGTGGGTCCATTTCTGGGTTCTCTATTCTGTTCCATTGAACAGAGTGTCTGTTTTTGTGCCAGTACCATACTGTCTTGATGATTACAGCTTTGTAATACAGCTTGAAATCCGGAATTGTGATGCCTCCAGCTTTGGTGTTCTTTTTCAGGATTGCTTTGGGTATTCAGAGTCTTTTCTGGTTCCATACAAATGTTAGGCTTGTTTGTTCTAGCTCTGTAAAGAATGCTAGTGTTATCTTGATAGGGATTGCAGTGAATATGTAGATTGCTTTGGGTAGTGTTAACAATATTTGTTTTAACAATATTTGTTCTTCCAATCCATGAGCATGGGAATATTTCTCAATTTCTTTCTGTCTTCTTCGGTTTCTTCCATTAGCTTTTTATACTTTTCAGTGTATAGATTTTTCACCTCTTTGGTTAGGTTTATTCCTAGGTATCTTACGGTGTTTGGTGCAATTATAAATGGGATCCTTTCCTTGATTTCTCTTTCTGTTGATTCATTATTGGTGTATAGGAATGCAACCAATTTCTTTGCTTTGATTTTGCTGAATTCATGGATCAGTTCTAGCAGTGTTTTGGTGGAATCTTTTGGGTTTTCCATATAGAGTATCATGTTGTCTGCAAAGAGTGAAAATTTGACTTCCTCCTTGCTGAGTCGGATGCCTGTTATTCCTTTGTGTTGTCTGATTGCTGAGGCTAAGATTTCCATTACAGTGTTGAATAACAGTGATGAGAGTGGACATCCCTGTCGTGTTCTTGACCTTAGGGGGAAAGCTCTCAGTTTTTCCCCATTAAGGATGATATTATCAGAGGGTCTTTCATATATGGCTTTTATGCTCTTGAGGTATGATCCTTGTATACCTATATTCTTGAGGGTTTTTATCAAGAAAGGATGCTGTATCTTGTAAAATGCTTTCTCTTTGGTCTGTAGTTCTCCTTTTTAGAGGGATCTTCGTCTGGTTTTGGAATCAAGGTAATGCTGGCTTCATAGAAAGAGTTTGGAAGTTTTCCTTCCATTTCTATTTTTTGGAACAGCTTCAAGAGAATAGGTGTTAACTCTTCCTTAAACGTTTGGCAGACTTCCCCTGGAAAGCCATCTGGCCCTGAACTCTTTTGTTTTTTGGGAGATTTTAATTACTAATTCAATTTCTTCACTAGTTATGGGTCTGTCCAAATTTTCTATTTCTTCCTGTTTCAGTTTTGGTAGTTTATATGTTTCTAGGAATTTGTCCATATCTTCCAGATTGACATTTTATTGGCATATAATTGCTCATAATATTCTATTATTATTGTTTGTATTTCTGCTGTTTTGGTTGTGATCTCTCCTCCTTCATTCTTGATTTTATTTATTTGGGTCCTTTCCTTTTTCTTTTTGATCAAACTGGGTAGGGATTTATCAATTTTGTTAATTCTTTCAAAGAACCAGCTTCTGGTTTCATTGATCCATTCTACTATTATTTTGGTTTCAGTAGCATTGATTTCTGCTCTGATCTTATTATTTCCTGTCTTCTGCTGGTTTGGGGTTTTATTTGCTGTTCTTTTTCTAGCTCTTTAAGGTGTAAGGTTAGGTTATGTATCTGAGATCTTTCTTCCTTCTTTAGGAAGGTCTGGATTGCTATATACTTCCCTTGTTTGACCTCCTTTGCTGCATCCCAGAGGTTTTGGGCTGTGGTGTTAACATTTTCATTGGCTTCTATGTACTTTTTCATTTCCTTTTTAACTTCTTGGTTAGCCCATTCATTCTTTAGTAGAATGTCCTTTAGTCTCCAAGTATTTGTTATCTTTCCAAATTTTTTCTTGTGGTGATTTTGGGTTTCACAGTGTCACGATCTGAAAATATGCACAGTATGATCTCGATCTCTTTGTACTTGGTGAGAGCTGACTTTTGTCCCAGTATGTAATCTATTCTGGAGAATGTTCCATGTGCACTTGAGAAGAATGTGTATTCTGTTGCTTTAGGATGAAATGTTCTGAATATATCTGTTAAGTCAATCTGGTCCAGTGTGTCATTCAAAGCCATTGTTTCCTTGTTGATTTTCTATTTAGATAATCTATCCATTGCAGTAAGTAGGGTGTTGAAGTTCCCTACTATTATGGCAGTATTATCAATGAGTTTCTGTATGTTTGTAATTCATTGATTTATATATTGATTAATTGATTTATATATTTGGCTTCTCCCATGCTTGGAGCATAAATGTTTACAGTTGTAGATCTTCTTGGTGGGTAGACCTCTTAATTATGATATAATGCCCTTCTTCATCTCTTGTTACAGTTATTTTAAAATCTAGGTTGTTTGATATAAGTATGGCTGCTCTTGCTTTCTTTTGGAGACTATTAGCATGATAGATGATTCTCTATCTGCTTATTTTCAAACTGAAGGTGTCTTTAGGTCTAAAGTGGGTCTCTTGTAAACAGCAAATAGATGGATCTTGTTTCATTATTCATTCTGTTACACTATGTCTTTTGATTGGAGCATTCAGTCCACTGTCGTTTAGAGTGAGCACTGAAAGATGTGAATTTATTGACATTATGTTTCTTGTAGAATTGGAGTTTCTGATGGTGTTTTCTGGTCCTTTCTAGTCTTTGTTGCTTTTTGTTTGTTTTGTTTTTCATCTCTTCTCCCCTCAGAGAGTCCCTCTGAAAATTTCTTGCAGGGCTTGTTTAGTGGTCACGAACTCCTTTAGTTTTTGTTTGCCTGGGAAACTCTTTATCTCTCCTTCTATTTTGAATGACAGCCTTGCTGGATAAAGAATTCTTGGCTGCATATTTTTGCAGTTCAGCACTTTGAATATATCCTGCCACTCCTTTCTGGCCTGCCAAGTTTCTGTGGATGGGTCTGCTGTGAACCTGATCTGTCTTCCCTTATAGGTTAAGGACTTTTTTCTTTTGGTACTTTCATGATTTTTTCTTTGCCTGAATATTTTGTGAATTTTAACTATGCTATGCCTTGTTGATGGTTGGTTTTTGTTGAATCTGATGGGAGTTCTCTGTGCTTCCTGGATTTTGATGTCTGTGTCTTTCCCCAGGTTAGGAAAGTTTTCCACTATGATTTGCTCACATAAACCTTCTACCCTTTTTGTCTCTCTTCCTTTTCTGGGACCCCTATGATTTGGATATTATTCCTTTTTAATGAGTCACTGAATTCTCTAATCCTTATACCATGCTCTTTTGCCTTAGTTTTCCTCTTTTTCTTTTGCTTCATTATTCTCCATAATTGTATCTTCTAAATCACTGATTTGCTGCTCTGCTTCATCCATCCATGCCATTTTGGCATCTGTTTGAGATTGAATCTCGGTGATAGCATTTTTAATTTGATCCTGACTAGATTGTATTTCTTTTAATCTCTGTAGAAAGGAATTCTATGCTTTTTTTTCAACCCCACCTAGTATTCTTATTATTGTGATTCTAAATTCTGGTTTAGACATCTTGTTTGTATCTGTGTTAAGTCCTTACCTGTTATTTGGGGTGAACTCCTTCATTTTGTCATTTTGAAGGGATAAAAAGAGTTAATGAAATAAAGAAGAAAAAAAATAAAAATTCAAAATGACACAAGAAATCAATTCAAGGAATCTAGATCCTAGGCGTGTTTGGTCTGGTTGTTGAAATAAGCTTGATAGAATAGAGAAAAAAAAGGAAAGAAAAGAAAAAAGGGAAAACATTTGAAAATTAAAATAAATGAATACAATAAAATAGAATAAAATGAAATGGTGAACATAAAATAGAGTTTAAAAATTTTACAAAAAGTAAAACATATTAGAAAAAAATTAAAAATCTTTTTTATAAAATGGAAAATAAAACCTTTTTCTGTACTCAAGAATAAGAAAACAAAAGAAAAAAATATTGAATAGATGGACCAGTGAACAGAATGATATACAATTGAAATTACATCCAGTTTCCCCTGGAAGTCAAACTATGAAGCGCTTTATACTTTATAAACTAAGCAGGAGGAGAGATTTGCATTATTCCTCTAGAGCACAGGTGGCTCAGTCACGCAGGGCTTGGTGTAGTGGCTCCATTTTCCACTAGATGGCACTGCTTAGTTTATTGGGGTGGATTGTTCTGGTGCATGTACGTGCTATGCGTATGTATGGGAAGGGTGAAAATGGTGTCACCCAGCTACCTAGTCTCTACTGTCAGAACTCTGTGCTTGTCTACCGGCAGTGAGGCACCCCTGCTTTGTCTCTAGCTTCCGTCCACTCCCCGCTTCTAATCTGTCCGTGACCAAGCCATTGGTCTGCCAGGCGGCACCTCCCTTCTGTGTTTAATTTCAGACGGGGCTGTGTTTCCAAACCCCTCACTTCTGAGGGCCCTGCAGCTTTGACCTGCTCAGACTCTCTGGGGGAGGAGGGTCTTGCCGAGCAAAGGCCAGGTGCTGGTCTGCCATCTGGAACATTCTCGTGACCATGCTGCTGCAAATGCTCAGAGACTGTAGCCGGGTGTGAGCCCACCCCAGAAAAACTTCATGTGATAATGTAGCAGTAGTGTTTTAGGGATTATGGTAAATCACAACACACCTCTGGTGCCAGGCTTCACCCTTAACGTCCTTATTCTAACACCAGCGAATGTGGCTGTTCTCTGGGGTCTGCTGGGACCTTTGCCTGTGGGGAGGCTGCACAGCCTCTACCAAATGTCCTCTCAGCTGGGAAATTGCCTCTCTCCCTGTGGCCTGAGGACCCCTTTGTCTTTGTTGTCTGCTTCTGAGGATTTGCCCTTCCCCCCCGGAACTTCACCAGTGTCTTAATGGAATTTAAATTCTCTCCTTTCTCCCTTTTTTCAATCCCTTGTAGTCCCTTTCTCTTTTCTCCCTTTTTTGTTTAGTCTACTCTTTCTTTTTCTCTCCAGCTGCTTTCGGCAGGGGGTGGGAGTACTTTTCCTGTACTCCCCTCCCATCTCCATCCTCTCTACACAAGCAAAAACAGCTCCGTGGTTTCTCTCTCCCCTAGTTCACTTCTCCACACCACATACCTGCCGAGTTCTGTGGTTCAGGTTGTGCAGATTGTTATGTTAATCCTCAAATCAGTTTTCTAGGTGTGCAGGATGGTTTGGTGTTGATCTAGCTGCATTTCTGGGAGGAGAGAAGCAAAAAAAAGGTCCATGTTGCTCCACCGTCTTGGCCCCTCCTATAGACTCTATATTCTGGTCAAGTGATCACTTTGTCTGTCTCTAGCCTTAATTCTAAAGATTTACAATAATTCTTGGTGTCTATTACTGTCCTTTATGTTTTTTTTAATTATTAGGACTGTCATGGCCCTTTTGCATTTACATTGTTAGAATCAGCTTGCTCAATTCTAAATTAAAAAAAAAAGAAATTATAAACATTTTCTTGTGTTTTTTTTTTTAACTTTTAGATACAGGATTTACTGATGCAACACTTATATACAACACCCAGTGTTCATCACACGTGCCCTCTTTAATCCCCATCACCTGTTTAACCAACTCCCTCCCTCCTCCCCTTCTATAACCATCAGTTCTCTATACTTAAGAGTCTTTTTCTTGGTTTTTCTTGCAAATGGCAAGATTTCATTCTTTTTTATGGCTGAGTAACAATTCCATTATATATATTCACCACATATTCTTTATCTACTCATCAGTTGATGTATAATTGGGCTCTTTTCATAATTTGGCTATTGTTGATGCTGCTGTAAACATTGAGGTGCATGTATCCCTTTGAATTAGTATTTTTGTTTTCTTTGGGTAAATATCTAATAGTGTAATTTCTAGATTGTAGGATAGGTATATTTTTAATTTTTTGAGAAACCTCCATACAATCTTCCACAGTGGCTGCAACCGTTTGTATTCCCATAAACAATGTAAGACGGTTCCACTTTCTCTACATCCTTGCAAATACCTGTGTTAATTTTAGCCTTTCTGATAGGTGTGAGGTGATATCTCATTGTAGTTTTGATTTGTATTTCCCTGATGATGAGTGATGTTGAGCATTTTTTCATGCATCTGTTAGCTTTCTGTATGTCTTCTTTGGAAAAATATCTATTCATATCTTATGCCCATTTTTAACTAGATTATTTGTTTTTTGAGTATTGAATTTTATAAGTTCTTTTTAGATTTTGGATACTAACCCTTTATCTGATACGTCATTTACAAATATCTTCTCCCATTCCACAGGTTCATTGTTTCCTTCACTGTACAGAAGGTTTTTATTTTGATGAAGTCTCAGTAGTTTATTTTTGCTTTTGTTTCCCTTGCCTCTGGAGACATGTCAAGTGAGAAGTTGCTGCCTGTTTTCTCCTGTAGGATTTTGGTGGTTTCCTGTCTCACATTTATTTACTTATTTATTTTTTAACTTATTTTTTAATGTTTATTTATTTTTGAGAGAGACAGAGACGGAAGGCGAGTGGGTTGGGCAGAGAGAGAGAGGTAGACACAGAATACGAAACGGGCTCCAGGCTCTGAGCTGTCAGCACAGAGCCCAACGCCGGGCTCGAACTCACAAATTGCGAGTTCGTGACCCAAGCCAAAATCAGATGCTTAACTGGCTGAGCCATCCAGGCACCCCCTCCTGTCTCACATTTAGATCTTTCATCCATTTTGAATTTATTTTTCTGTATGGTATAAGAAAGTGGTCCAGTTTCATTCTCCTGCATGTTGCTGTCCAGTTCTTCCAACACTGAAGAGACTGTCTTTTTTCCATTGGATACTCTTTTATGCTTTGTTGAAGATTAGTTGACAATATATTTGAGGGTTTATTTCTAGGTTTTCTTTTCTGTTCTGTTGATCTGTGTGTCTGTTTTTGTGCCAGTACCATACTGTCTTAATCACTACAACTTTGTAATATAACTTGAAGATCAGAATTATGATGCCTCTGGCTTTGCATTTCTTTGTCAAGATTGTTTTGGTTATTCGGGGTCTTTAGCAGTTCCTTGCAAATATCAGGATTGTTTGCTCTAGCTCTGTGAAAAATGCTGGTGGTATTTTGATAGAGGTTGCAGTAAATGTGTGGATTGCTCTGGGTACTATAGACATTTTAACAATATTTGTTTTTCCAATCCATGAACATGGAATGTTTTTCTCTTTCTTTGTGTCCTCTCCTATTTCTTTCATCAGTGTTTTATACTTTTCAGAGTGCAGATCTTTCCCCTGTTTGGTTAGGGTTATTCTTAGGTATCTTATGGTATTTGATGCAGTTGTAAAGTGATTAATTCCTTGATTTCTATTTCTGTTGATTCATTATTGGTGTATAGAAATGCAGTAGATTTCTGTATGTTTGTTTGGTATCGTGTGACATTACTGAGTTCATCTTTCAGTTCTAGCAATTTTTTGGTGAAGTCTTTTTGGTTTTCTGTGTAGAGTATCATGTCATCTGCAAATAATGAAAGGTTTGACTTCTTCCTTGCCAATTTGGATGCCTTTATTTCTTTTTGTTGTCTGATCAATATGGCTAGGACTTCCAGTACTATGTTAAGTAACAGTGGTGAAAGTGGACATCCCTGTCTTGTTCTTGACTGTAGAGGAAAAGCTCTGCTTTTCCCCATTGAGGATGATATTAGCTCTGGGTTTTTTGTATGTGGCTTTTATTATGTTGAGGTATGTTCCCCATAAACCTACTTTTTTGAGGATTTTTATCAATAATAGATGTTATACTTTGTCAAGTGCTTTTTCTCATCCATTAAAAGGATCACCTGGTTCTTTTCCTTTCTTTATTCATGTGGTGTATCATGGTGATTGATTTGCAAATACTGAACCACCCTTACAACCCAGGAATATATCCTACTTGATCATGGTAAATGATTCTTTTAATGTACTTTTGGATTTAATTTGCTTGTATTTTACTGAGAATTTTTGGTTCCATGTTCATCAAGGACCTTGGCCTGTAGTTTTCTTTTTTAGTGGAGTCTTTGTTTGGTTTTGGTATCAGGGTAATGCTGGTCTCATAGATTGAATTTGGAAGTTTTTCTTCCATTTCTATTTTTTGGAATAGTTTGAGAAGAATAGGTATTAACTCTTTAAATGTTTTTTGGGGACGCCCGGATGACTCAGTCAGTTGGGCATCCGACTTCGGCTCAGGTCATGATCTCATGGCTCATGAGTTCAAGCCCCACATCAGGCTCTGTGCTGACAACTCAGAGCCTGGAGCCTACTTCAGATTCTGTGTCTCCCTCTCTGCCTCTGCCCTCCCTCACTCACATCTGTCTCTGTCTCAAAAATAAATAAACATTAAAAAAAATTTTAAAAATGTTTTTTGGAATTCCCCTGTGAAGCCATCAGCCCATGTACTTTTGTTTGGGATAATTTTGTACTTTTGTTTTGGGATAATTGAGATAATTTTGATTACTGATTTGGTCTGTTTGCTGATTGTCTGTTCAACGTTTCTGTTTCTTCCTTTTTCAGTTTTGGTAGTTTATATGTTTCTAGCAATTTATTTATTTTTTCCAGGTTGTCCAATTTGTTGGCATACAATTTTTCATAATATTCTCTTATAAGTGTTTGTATCTCTGTGGTGTTGGTTGTTACTTCTCCTCTCTTCATTTGTGATTTTATTTATTTGGGTCCTTTCTCTTCTCTTTTTGAGAAGTCTGGCTAGAGATTTATCAATTTTATTAATTAATTCAAGGAACCAGCTCCTGGCTTCATTGATCTGTTCTATTGTTTTTTTAGTTTCTATTTCTTTTATTTGTGCTCTAATCTTTGGCATTGTATTGAATCTATAAAGTAATGCGGGGAGATTGATATATTTTAAATTGATCCTTCTAGGTTTATGAACATACTACTAAATGTTTTTTCTATTTGTTTAGATCTTCAGAAATATCTTTACATGAACTGTAACTTTTAAAATGATTAAAACAGTAAACTTTATGGGGTGCCTGCCGTGGCTCAGTTGGTTAAGTATCAGACTTCGGCTCAGGTCATGATCTTGCAGTTCATGAGTTTAAGCTCCGCTTCGGCCTCTGCACTGGTGCTGCGAAGCCTGCTTTGAATTTTCTCTCTGCCCCTTCCCCACTTGCTCTCTGTCTCTCTCAAAATAAATAACTAAACTTTAAAAAAAGTAAATATTATATGTATTTCACTACAATAGAAATATGTACAAAAGCTGTTTATTAAAAAGGTTATAAAACTTCTATTATAAATTACATATTTATGTACTACAAATTACATATTATAATCCTTATAACCTTTTTATAAACAGTTTTTGTGCATATTTTTATTGTAGTGAAATATACATAACATAAAATTTACTATTTAAATAATTTTAAAATTTGCAGTTCATTGGCACTAAGTACCTTCCCATTGTTGTGCTTACCATCAACACTGTCCATGTTCATAACACTTTTCATCTCTCAAAACTGAAACTCAGTATCCATTAAGTAATAGCTTTATATTTCACAACTGTCCCCTCCTGCCACCAAGCCCATGACAACCACCATTCTACTTTCTGTCTATGAATGTGACTACTCTAGGCACCTCATATAAATGGAATCATATGCTATTTGTCTTTTGTGATGTCTTTAAGGTTTTTCCATGTTGTAGCATGTGTCAGAATATCCTCCCTTTCTAGGGCTGAATAATATTGCACTGTGTGTATACACTATATTTTGTTTATCCATTCATCTGTCAAGGGACACCTGGATAGCTTCTCCTTTGGGCTGTTGTGAATAAAACTGCTGTACATGTGGGTATATAAATATCTGTTCAGGTCGCTATTTTTAATTTTTGGGGGTATATAGGTAGCCAGAAGTGGAATTGTTGGATCATATGATAAATTTATCTTTCATTTTTTTGTGGAACAGCATACTTTGTTTCTGTAGTGGCTGCTCCATTTTACATTTCCACTGGCACTAGAGTTCTAATTTCTCCATATCATCAGCTTTGCTTTTTTTACTTTTGACTTTTTTTCTTCTTTTTGGGGGAGATAGTAGCCATCCTAATGGGTTGTGAGGTGGCATCTTAATTGTAATTTTGATTTGCATTCCCCTAATGATAGGTGAGGTTGACTACCTTTTCTTGTACTTAATGTACATTTATATATCATCTTTGGAGAAATGTCTATTCAAAATCTTTGCTGGTTTTTAATCAGGTTTTTTTTTTTTCTTGTTGAGTTGTAGAAGTGTCTTTATATATTTTGAATATTGACCCTTATCAGACATTTGATTTGCAAATATTTTCTCCCATTCTGTGGATTGCCTTTTCACTATGTTCTTGTTAAAAAATTTTAAATTTTGATGTATTCCAATTTGTCTGTGTTTTCTTTTGTTGCATGTACATTTGGTGTCATACCCATGAAACCATTGCCAAACTCTCTGCTCCATATGCTTTCTTCTAGGAGTTTTAGTTTTAGGTTTATGTTTAGGTCTTCAATCCATTTTGAATTAATTATTGTATATGTTATAAGGTGGGGGTCTAACTTCATTCTTTTGCATGTGAATATCTTTTCCCAGTATCATTTGTTGAAAAAATTGTCATTTCCTCATTCGATGGTCTTCCCTTGGCACCCTTATCAAAAATCATTTGATCATATATTTGAGGGTTTATGTATTGGCCTTCTATTCTGTTCCACTGTTGTATAAGTCTTTATACCAGTACTGTATAAGTACTTATACAACTTATACTGTTGTATAAGTCTATATACCAGTACTGTAGGTTTGTAATAAGTTTTGAAATCAGGGATCTTTTAGCTTTGTTATTGTTCAAGATTGTTTAGGGTATTCAGGGTCCCATGTGAATTTTAGGATAGATTTTTCCCCCCATTTCTGCAAAAGAAATCATTGAGATTTTGGTAGAGATTCCATTGAATCTGTGACTTGCTTTAGATAGTACTGACATCTTAAAAATATTAAGTCTTCTGATTAATGAATATAAGGTTTTTAAAAATCTTTTTGTGTTTGTATTTTCTTTCAGCAAAGTTGCACATTTCAGTTTACAAGCCTTTTACCTCATTAGTTTATTTTTAATTATATGTGTGTTAACATTTTTTGAAATTTATTTTTGTTAGTTTATTTTTGTTATGCTGTTATAAATAAAATCTCCTTAAAAAAATTTTTTTTAAACATGTATGTTGCTGGTGTTTAGAAATACCATTGATTTAGACCTAGGGCTGCCATAGCAATCTTGAGAAAGAACAAAGATGGAGGTTTCACAATCCCAGATTTCAATGTCTTACAAAGCTGTAGTAATCAAAATAGTATAGTACTGGCACAAAAATAAACACATAGATCAATGGGACAGAATAGAGATCCCAGAAATAAACCCATGTTTATATGGTCAACTAATCTATGACAAAGAAGGCAAGAATATATAATGGGAAAAAGACCATCTTTTCAACAAATGGTGCTGGGAAAACTGAAGAGCTACATGGAAAGCAATGAAATTGGACCACCTTCTTACACCATACAGAAAAATAAACTTAAAATGGATTAAAGACCTAAATGTGAGACTGAAGGCATAAAACTCCTAGAAGGAACATAGGCAGTAATTTCTTTGACATCAGCCATAGAAACATTTTTTCTAGATAGGTCTTCTCAGGCAAGGGAAACAAATGCAAAATCAAATTATTGGAACTATACCAAAATATAAAGATTTTGCACAGCAAAGGCAACCATCAACAAAATGACAAGGCAGCCTACAGATTGGGAGAAGATAATTGCAAAGAATATATCCAATAAGGGATTAATATCCAAAATATATAAAGAACTTATACAAGTCAACACAAGAAAAAAACAAGTAATCCAATTAAAAATGGGCAGAAGACCTGAATAGATATTTTTCCAAAGAAGACATATATAGATGGCCAACAGACATATGAAAAGCTGCTCAACCTCACTAATCATCTGGGAAATGCAAATCAAAGCCACAGATATTACCTTAAACCTGTGAGAATGGCTAGAATCAAAAAGATAAGAAATAAGTTTTGGTGAGGATGTGGAGAAAAAAGAACTCCAATGCACTGTTGGCAGGAATGTAAATTGGTACATATATTATGAAAAACAATATAGAGATTTCTATCAAAAATTGAAAAATAGAAATAGTATATGATCTAGTAATTCTGCAGATGATTTACCCAAAGAAAATAAATACACTAATTTGAAAAGATTTATACACCCTTGTGTTTATGGCAGTGTTACTTATAATAGTGAAGATTTATGGAATCAACTCAATAGTCCATTGATAGATGAATGGATAATGAAGATGTGATGCACATGTGTGTGTGCGCATGTGCACACACACATACATATTGAATATGACTCAGCCATAAGAAAGTATGACATATTGCCATTGGAGCAACAAGAATGGACCTAGAGGGTATAATGCTAAATGAAATCAGTCAGAAGAAGACCAAAACTATGTGATTTCTCTCACATGTGGAATTTAAGAAACAAAACAGATGAATGTAGGGGAAGGGAAAAGAAAAAAAGAGGGAAGCAAACCAAAAGTGACTCTTAACTACCGAGAGCAAAGTGACGATTGATGAAGGGAAGTGGGTGTGGGGGAGGTGTGTTAAATAGGTGATGGGTATTGAAAAGTGCACTTGTGATGAGCACTGGGTGTTATATGTAAGTGATGAATCATTAAATTCTACTCTTGAAAACAAGGTTGTATGTTTTTTAAAATCATGGAGTTGAATTTATCAAATGTTTTATCTCCTTATATAGATATGTTCATGTAAAATATCTCCTTTAATCTGATCTAATGTGATGATTAATTTTTTAATATTTAATCAAGCCTGCATTCCTGGGATAAACCCAACTTGGTTTTGATGTAGTATAGGAATTTATTCATATAAGTATGGTTTTTAAAGGGTGAGATAACCCTATATTTTTTTAATTAATAAACATTTTTCTAAACTATAACATAAACAGAATAATACACAAATGAATAAATCTGCAGCTTGGTGAATTGTCACCATGCCCCTGTATCCTCTAACCTGGTCAAAATATGGAATATTTAGCAGCACCACAAGATCCCTCCCATGTATCTTCCAAATTACCACCCCTTCTTCAACCTTAATAATAATCACTATACAAGCTTCTTGCACTTTTTAGCCTAATTGGTTTTATGCCTAGGAATGAGGTTGCTGGTCTCTGGGTTATTGCAAATGTTCTGCATTAGTAAACACTGCCAAATTGTTTAGCAATATAGTTGTACAGTTTACATTTTCACTAGCATTTTGAATATTCTCGATGCTCTATATTGTCTAAAATTGGAGTAGACAGTTTTTAAGAAAATTTTTTTACAATTTTATTGTGATATAATTGACATATGAAAAATTGCATTTATTAAAGTGTACTATTTCATGAGTTTTCACATATGTAATCTCTGAAACCATCAGCATGATTAAGGTAATGAACATAACCATCATCCCTCCAGATTTTCTCGTGCTGTTTGATAGTCCATCTCTCCTTCCCTCTACCCTCCTCTCCAGACAGCCAATGATTTACTTTCTCTTTTGTCTTTCACTTTCTTTTACTCAGCATTATGATTTTGAGATTCCTTCAGATTGTTACTTGTACATACAGCTTCTTTTTTATTGCTAATTAGTATATATCCATATACTAATTATGCATTTTTCTATTGATAGAAATTTGGGTTTATTCCACTTTTTTGGTGATTATAAATAAGCTTTTCTGAATGTTTGTGTATGAGTACTTTTTGTGGACATATGCTTTCATTTCTCTTGGGCAAATAGCTAGGAGATGGATGGCTGGGTTATAGGGTTGATGTATGTTTAACTTTTTAAGAAACTACAAAATGTTTTTCCAAAATTAGTCACACCATTTTAAATACCCACTAGTAGTGAAGGAGTTTCAGTTTCTTCAAAGCCTTGACAACACTTGGTGGATCAGTTTTTTAAACGTATGCCTTTCTAGTTGGAATATTGTGCTGTTGCATTGTGATTGTAATTTGCATTTCTCCGATGACTGATGTTCAGCATCTTTGCATGTGCTTATTAGCCATTCATCTATCTTCTTTGGTAAAACATCTACTCATATCTTTTGCCCATTTTTCAAGTGAGTCCTTCATTATTATTGAATTGTAAAAATTCTTTATATATTCTGGATTCCCATCCTTTCAGGTATGACTTAGAATTTGTGGCTTATCTTTTTATCTTTTAAATAGTTATTTGAAGTGCAAAAGTTTTAATTTTAATAAAACCCAATATATCAAACTTGTTTTATGTATGAAGCTTTTGGTGTCATATCTAAGAAATCTTGCCAAACTCAAAATCACAAAGATTATTTTTCACATATTTTCTTCCAGAAGTGTTTCAGTTTGGCACTTACATTTAGGTCTATAAGTCCATTTTTCTTGTGACTTTATTTAATTTAATGACTTTTATTTTTAGTGTAGTTGACACACAGTGTTACATTAGTTTCAGGTCTACAACTTAGTGACTTGACAAGTTTATACATTATGCTTTGTTTGCCACACGTGTAGCTACCATTTGTCCTGTTACATCACTATTACAGTATCATTGACTGTATTCCTTATGCTGTGCCTTTTATTCCCATGACTTATTCATTCCGTAACTGGAAACCTGTATCTCCCTATAGCCTTCACCCATTTTGCCCAACTCTCCATATCCCTCCCTTCTGGCAGCCATCAGTTTTCTATATTAATAGGTCTGATTCTGATTTTGTTTGTTTGTTCATGTATTCTTTTCCTTTTAAGGTAACTTTTATGTATGGTATGAAACAAAGATCTAAATTTATTTGCATATGGATATCTATCACAGCATCATTTGTTGAAAGACTATTCTTTCACCATTTATTGCCTTGCCACCTGTTCAAGATCAATTAGTCATACATGTAAGGGTTTATTTATGGATCTGTGCCGTTCTATTCATATGTATATTTCTATTCTTATGCCAGTACCAGACTGTCAATTACTGTGGCTTCATAGCAAGTTTTGGAATCATGCTATGTAAGTTCTCTTACTTTGTCTCTTTCAAAACTGTATTTTCATGTAAGTTTTAGGTTTGCCAGTTTCTACAAAATAGCTTGCAGGGATTTTGGTAGGAATTGCCTTGAATCTATAGATCATTGTGGGAAGAGTTGCCATCTTTACAATATTGTATATTCTGATCCATGAATATGATATCTCTCTATCTCCTTTAATTTATCTCAATAGTGTTTTATAGTTTTTAGTTATAGTTCTAATTTGTAGGTCTTGCACTTTTTTTCTTAAATGTATTCTAAATACTCTTCTTGAAGTCATTGTGATTGGAATTATTTTATTTTTGGTAGTATTTGTTGCTAGTATACAGAAAGACAATCAATTTTTTATATATTTCATTTTACAACTTTGTTTTTTTATTACCTGCTTAGTTTTCTTACTAGTTTTGATGGTGTTTTCTTTTTGTTGTTGTTGTTGTTTTTCCTTAGGATGTTTTACATATAGACTCACATCATCTGGAAATTACGAGTGTTATACTTCTTGCTTTCTAGTATGAATGTCTTTTTTTTTTTCCGTTGTCTTTTGCACTGGCTACATGCCAGCAGTATAATTTTAGTAGAGGCTGTGACATTGTATATACTTACTTTGTTCTTAATTTTAGTAGTGAAGCATTTAGTCTTTCCCTGTTACCAATGATGTTAGTTGTAGGTTTTTCTTAAATCCCCATTATTAGATTGAGGAAATTCTCTTGTATTTCTAGTTTGTTGAGTGCTTTTTAGCATGAATGGACTGAGTTTTGTTAAATAAATGCGCTTTTTTTCTTTTTGCACATTCATTAGGAGGATTGTGCAGAGTTTTTTTGTATGTTGTAGTTATTACATTAATTCATTTTCAATATTAAACCAACCTTGCATGCCTGAGTTAATTCCTACTTGGTCATGGTGTATACTCATTTTTATATGTTCCTAATTTCTTGTTAAGGATATTTACATGAGGGATATTGGTGTATAATTTTCTCATGATGTTTTTGGTTTTCATTCCTCATAGAATATGATGGAAGTGGTTTTTCTTGCACTATTTAGGGGAACTGTTTGTGTTAGGATCAGCATTATTTTTTTAAATATAATTTGCCAGAGAATCTGTCTAGGCTTGGATTTTTCTTTTGGGGGAGATTTTAAATTACCAACTCATTTTTTTTTCATGTTTCAAGTTTTATTAAATTCTGGTTAGTTAAGGGATTCATCACTTACATATAGCACACAGTGCTCATCACAACAAGTGCCCTCCTTAATACCCATCACCTATTTAGCATTTTATGGTCTATTGGGATTTTTTTGTTTCTTATTCAGTCAGCTTTCATAATTTGTGTCTTGTTAGGAACTTGACCTTTCCATTTAAGTTCTCTATTTTTATATATTTATAAAGTTCATTATTTCTAATAAGTAATTTCACTATGATCTATAGTGATGTCTCTTTCATTCCTAATTTTTGTTTACTTTGGGTTTCATTAGCTCTGCTTTTCCTACTTTTATGAGGTTGAATCTTTAGTTGATAGATTTTATATATTTCTACATTCCCTTTTAAATTTTAAAAATTAAAAAAATTTTTTTAATGTTGATTTTAGAGAGAGAGAGAAAGCGTGAGTGGGGGAGGGGTAGAGGGAGAGGGAGAGGGAGACGGAGGATCCGAAGCAGGCTCCGCAGAGAGCCCTAGGTAGGGCGTGAACTCATGAACCGTGAGTCGTGACCAGAGCCAAAATTGGATGCTTAACTGACTGAGCCACCCAGGTGCCCCTATTTCTACTTTCCTAATTCAAACATTTAAGGGTATAAAGTTTTTTCTCAGCACTTCTTTAACTTCATCCCATCAATTTTGATATGTTAATTTTAATTAAAGATACTTTCTAATATTTTTTAGATTTTTTTGATACATGAATTATTTAGAATCCTGCTTAGTTTCCAAATATTTGGTGATATATCCCCAATTTTCTGTTGTTTTATAATTAAATCTTTTGTAGTCGAGGAATATTCTTTGTATAATTTTAGTCCCTTTAAATTCATTGAGATTATTTTATGACCTTGAATGTAAACTATTCTGGAGAAAGTCCTACAAGCTGTTGTAAAGTGTTTGTGTTCTGCTGTTGTTGGGTCAAGTGTTTTTTGTTTTTGTTTTTTTTAATGTTTTACTTATTTTGAGAGAGAGAGAGCGGGGGAGGGGCAGAGAAAGAGAGAGAGAGAATCCCAAGCAAGCTCTGCACTGTCAATGCAGAACCGGATCTGTGGGGCTCAGTCCCATGAACCTGTGAAATCATGACCTGAACTGAAATCAAGAATCTGATGCTTAAAGAACTGAACCACTCAGGCACCCAGGATGGAGTATTCTTTAAATGTCAGTTAAGTTAGTTGGTAGTTTTGTCTAGGCTTCTGTATACTTACTGATTTTCTGTCTGGTTTTATTAATTTCTGATAGACTGTTATGGAATTCCCCTGGAAAGCCATCTGGCCCTGGACTCTTGTTTTTTGGCAGATTTTTGATTACTAATTCGATTTCCTTACTGGTTATGGGTCTGTTCAAATTTTCTATTTCTTCTTGTTTCAGTTTTGGTAGTGTATATGTTTCTAGGAATTTGTCCATTTCTTCCAGATTGCCCATTTTATTGGCACATAATTTCTCATAATATTCTCTTATTATTGTTTTTATTTCTGCTGTGTTGGTTGTGATCTCTCCTCTTTCATTCTTAATTTTATTTATTTGGGTCCTTTCCTTTTTCTTTTCGATCAAACTGGCTAGTGGTTTATCAATTTTGTTAATTCTTTCAAAGAACCAGCTTCTGGTTTCATTGATGTGTTCTGTTTTTTGGGTTTTGATAGCATTAATTTCTGCTCTAATCTTTATTATTTCCTGTCTTCTGTCGGTTTTGAGTTTTATTTGCTATTCTTTTTCCAGCTCTTTAAGGTGTAAGGTTAGGTTCTGTATCTGAGACCTTTCTTCCTTCTTTAGGAAAGCCTAGATTGCTGTATACTTTCCTCTTATGACTGCCTTTGCTGCATCCCAGAGGTTTTGGGTGGTGGTGTTATCACTTTCATTGACTTCCATATACTTTTGAAATACTGTTGAATTGTCTATTTATATTCTCAGTTTTGACAATTTTTGCTTTGTGTATTTTGGTGTCTCAATGTTAGGGGCATATAATATCTTCCTTGGGTATTGACCCTTCCATCATTATGAAATGTTCCTCTTTCACATTTAAAAAAAAATATTTCTTGCTATAAAGTCAATTTTTTTCTATTTTAAATATAGCCATGGCTATAGTTTACATGAAATGTCTTTTTCTGTCCTTCTACATTCATACTTTTGTGTCTTTTTTATCTAACCTGTGTCTCTTATGGTCTAAGTAAAGTTGAAGTTACTTTTTGATCTAGTCTGCTAGTTTCTGCTTTTTCATGAAAGTGTTTTGTCCATTCTCATTGAATATAATTATTGATATAATTACATTTATATTTTCTATTTTGATCCTTGTTTTCTATACATCTCAAGTTTTTTTTGTTCTCTTACTACTGCTTTTTTTCTTAATACTTTTTTAGTGTATTTAAATTTTTCTCTTGATTTTTAAAACTATTATTTTAGTTGTTTGCTTAGTGGTTGCTCTCTTTACTACAATACAAAGAAGTAGATTATTAAAATCTACTTTTGATTAAAATGAACTTAATTTTGGTAAGATAGAGTAACTTTGTTCCACTATAGGTCTATATCCTTTTCCTCTAGTGTTGTCATTGTCACATATATCTATACATGTGGTAAACTCAACAATCCAGTGATAGAATTATCTCTTTCTGTAGTGCCACATTTTTCAAAGAAATTAGAATAAAAGAGAAAATACATTTATAAGTTCCTTTATACTAATTAACATATTTACCATTTCTGGTGTACTTCATTTTCTTTGTTTATGGATTCAGGTTACTTTTTGGCATAATTTCTCTTTAGCTAGATGGCCTTTCTTCAGTATTTTCTACGAAGGGAGTTTTGCTGTCATTGAATTATCTTGGTATTCACTTATCTAGGAATATTTTGACTTCATTTTGTTTTTGTTTTTAAAAATTTTTGTTGTTGAAGTATCATTGGCGTTTTCCTTCATTCTGAATGATATTTTTGGCAGATTTATTTAGAGTTCTTGTTTTTTTTCTTTTTTGTTTTCAGTAGTTTGATTTTTTTGACTTCTGTTTTTTTCTGATGAAAAGTTAGCCATTAATCATATTGGTTTTTCCTCTGTATATGGTGAGTTGTTTTTTTCTTCCTGCTCTCAGAATTTTCTTCCTGTGTGTAACCAGTTTCATTCTGATTTGTCTAGGTTTATTGTCTTCATGGTTATTCTGTTCTGTACATATCAAGTTTGGGAAATGTTTGGCCATTATTTGTTCAGATATTTGTCATTTCTCTTCTGAGTTGTCACAGTTTCTTAAACTTTGCATGGTTTTGATGACCTTGACAGTTTTAGGTAGTGGTCAGGTATATTGTAGAGTGTTCCTCAGGTAGGACTTGTCTGATGCTCTTCTTATGGTGAAATTGATGTTATAGCTTTTGGGGAAGAAGAGCACAGACGTGACTGTGAATTACCATTTGTAACATGTCAGAGGTTCATGCTATCAATTGGACTTATCACTGATTTTATTAACCTTGATCACTTGGCTAAGCTAGTGTTTGTCAGGTTTCTCCATTGTTACTTTAAAAATTTCTCTATGCTGTCCCCGGTGGAAGCAAGCCACTAAGCATAGGCCATGCTGAAAAGGTGGGGAATTATTCTTTACCTCCTTGAGGGAAGAATTCCTACGTTAATTGTTTATAATTTTTCTGTACAGGACAGTTGTCTATTCTCTCCTATTTATTCATTTAAATGTTTTTTTTAATGTCAGTGTGGACTTATATATATTATATATATACATATATATATACATATATAATTATAAAATTATACATTGTGCTGTAAACCAGTATTATTTATATTGTTACTCAAATTGTTCCAGCTTTGGACATTGGGAGCTATTTCATATGGAATCATCCATTTGTTTAAGGATTCTTGGTTTCTTTTATTGGAAAGGTTTTTAAAAAAACTTTCTATTTTTCTGTTGAGATTCCCTATTTGTTGAATCATTGCCATAATATTTTTCTTTAGTTTGGCATACTTTCTTTTAATTCTTTGAACATATTTGTAACAGCTGTTTTGTAGTCTTTGTCTACTAAATACAGCATATGGCCTCATTCAGGGACAGTTTCAATTGACTGCTTTTTCTTTTCTTTTTTTTTTTTTTTAAGTTTATCTATTTTTCAGAGAGTACAAGAGAAAGCATAAGTGGGGGAGGGACAGAGAGAGGGAGGGAGAGAGAGAGAATCCCAAGCAGGCTCCACACTGTCAGTGTGGAGCCCAATGCTGGGCTTGAACTCACAAACTGAGATTGTGACCTGAGCTGAAGTCTGATGCTTAACTGACTGAACCACCCAGGTGCCCCTAGTTGACTGATTTTTTCAAAGCCTGGTCATGCTTCTTTGTATGTCTCATAATTTATGATTGTTTCTTTTCCTGTTATTTTTGTCTTTGTGAGTTTATGCCTATTCTATTCATTTCTTGTGGTTTTTTGGAAGGGAACAGAAATAAATATGTTTTCAACATGCCGTGTGTATTTTTTATTTATTTTATTTATTTTAAATTTTAGTTAACATGCAATACAATATTGGTTTCAGGAGTAGAATTCAGTGATTCATCATGTATATGCAACACCCAGTACTCAGCACAAGTGCCCTCCTTAATACGAATCACCCATCTAGCCCATCTCCCACCCACCTCCCTCCAACAACCCTCAGTTTGTTCTCTGTCATTGAGAGTTTCTTGTGGTTTGTTTCCCTCTCTCATCTTCTTCCCCCACCCTTCCTTCCCCTATGTTCATCTGTTTTGTTGTTTAAATTCCATGTGAGTGAAATCATATGGTAATTATCTTTCTCTGTTTGACTTACCTCTCTTAGCATAATACCTTCTAGCTCCATCAATGTCATTGTAAATGGCAAGATTTCATTCTTTTTTGCTGGCTAATATTCAAGTGTGTGTGTGTGTGTGTGTGTGTGTGCGCGTGTGCGTGTGTGTGTCTCACACACACACACACACACAAACCCCGCATCTACTTTACCCATTCATCATTTGATGGACATTTGGGCTGTCCATAATATGCTATTGTTGAGAATGCTGCTATAAACATTGGGGTGCATATACCCCTTTGAATCTGTATTTTTGTATCCTTTGGGTAAATACCTAATAGTGCCATTGCTGGATCAAAGGGTAGTAAAAGTAAACAGCAAGCTAGATCTTTTTTCCCCTAGATCTCAAGCTTTGTATACTTTTTGATCCATAGACTTGGTGCAAGCAAGTTGCTTATGCTGTTTTTCTGGGGAAGAGGCCTGTTGTGCTGATTCTCAGGCTGACTTGTTGCAGTGGAAATGTGCCTTCAGGGCATGGGGGTGGGGCTTGGTGTAAATGGCTCTGGCCTCTGCTAGTGGATATAGTTTTGCTCCCTGAGGGCTCTCCATGCTGATGGGTGAGTTGAATATGGCTGTGCTCCCCTCTCTAGCCCCAGAGCTGAAAGATAATGCCTCCTACTCTTCAGGGGAACCCTCACAGAAGAACAGTCACCCCTCTTGTCACCCCTGTTTCTGTCAGAACCCTGCATTCACTCTACCTGTGTCCTAGCTTCTTTATCTCAGGCCCATGACTGAGTTTCAGAACTCCAAATTTTAGGGACTCTGGAGGCATGGACCATTGCTTTTTTTCTGGGGGAGGGCCTTGGAATGCTTTTGCTGGCCTGTGGGAGGAAAACAGTGGCAGGACTGTAGCAGTTCAGGGTTTATGTCAAAATGTAGCAGAACACCAACAACTCTGCTTGCTGCCCTCAGCCCTTATTCTGCTCCTGTGCCTGGATATAGTGCAGCACCTTTGCCCCACCTGTCCTTTTTGTGACCGAGGGGGTCCTCAGACCAGGCTGTCACTCCTGGGATTCCTCCCTGCTTTGCTACTCGGGCACCTTTAAGCCAGGCAATTCCTCCACTGTAGCAGACTTCTACAAGTTCAGATTTTACACTCCACTGCTTATAATACTTTGCGATAGCCTCCGTAAGTAGGCTCCCTCCCCACTGCTATACCCACAGCTATGTTTCCCCCAAGACCACTCTCTGCACCTCCTGCCTTCCAAAAGGTGGTTGCTTTTCTACTTGTAGACTTGCAGTTTTTGTTTTCTTAGACCTCTGGTTGATTTCTTAGGTGTTAAGAATGATTTTTATCAAATCATTGTGAGGTCTGTTTAGTGTTTTGGAGGAACAAGACAAGCTTAGGATCTCCCTACTTGTTGCCAATTTAACTCCTCCCTCTCAACATGCCATATTTAAATGAGAGTTCCAGTGGTAGTTAGTATTTAAATCCATACCTGGGTCTGTGTCCAGAAATCTATTATTTTTAAATTTCTTTTTAACATTTATTTATTTTTGACAGGGAGAGAGTGCTGTCAGGGGAGGTGCAGAGAGAGAGAGGGAGACAAGGGATTTGAAGCAGGCTCTATGCTGGCAGCAGAAAACCCAATGTGGGCTGGAGCTCATGAACCATGAGATGAAGACCTGAGCTGAAGTTGGATGCTTAACTGACTGAGCCACCCAGATGCCCCCAGAAACCTATTTTTATAACTGAAAACTTGTGTTGCTTTTTAAACATTTATTGAGCAGTGTATTTGGGACATAGGCACTCAGAAAGAATAATTTAAAAAATAATAATTCTGTAGAATATATAAGCCTATGTATCCTAATCATTTTTAACCTCGTGAAGTTCGATTCTCCAAGCAGTTGAGTTTATCGTTTTTTACTATCTTCTTACAGAGATAGGGAAGAGCGATTGGCTGCACTCACAGCTGCTCAACAAGAAGCAATGGAAGAGCTCCAAAAAAAAATTCAGCTTAAGGTAAGGATAGTATATATTTCAATTTGAAATTTTAGAGCTTTCAATGGCACATGAGATTAAATCTTTTATTTAAGGAATTGTATAAAATTTTAATTTGTATTCTTAATATTTGGTTAATAAGACTTCCATGATTTGGTTTTGGTCCGTTCTAATTCAACTGTCTGAAAAATTTATTTTAATATGATAAAATGATGAGAATAATTAAAGGAATTTTAATTTTCCTGTTTTTACTAACCAATTTGTTAGTGACTTGAAGGCATTACTCTTTGGTTTCTGATAGTTATACTTTTTAATTATCTACAAATAAACAAAAAATGATTACTATAATTAGTTTCAGTTGATTTTCAGTGCCTATGAATTGTGCGATTGTAACTTGGGAAATTATGATAAACTATTTTCTAGAAAATCTTTACCATTAGTAATACAGTTTCTAGCAGTATATTTTACACTGTGTAACAATTACTTATACATTGTCTCCTCACAGAGATAGTACATTCCATAAGGTAGAGGGTCATATTTTATCACAGGACTTTATCATTCACTAAAATTTAATGTACCAAAAATCTGTTGAGCCTTCTAGTAGACATGGGGTTAATGAGATGAGTAAGTCATGATTCTAAATTCCAAGAAACTCTTAATGTAGTGTGAGAATCAGTTGCTAAACAGATAATTTCCATATGGACTTGGAGTGCTATGAAAGTATGGATGAGGACACTGAGTTTGATATGAAGCATTTCAGAAGTCAGGAAAAAATTTTAGAGAATAACTCCTGAGCTGAATCTTGAATGGGTAGGAGAATAGGTAGGTGGGTGGGATGACATTTCCAATCATATGAAAAAGTATGAGTGTTAAGTCAGAATTCTGGAATTGTGTTTTTTCAGCTTGGTTATGTTTTTTGTTTTGGGGGTAAGTCACTGGAGGTGTGGAGAACCAGAAATGGTGGTGTGGAGTTGGTGTGGTAGAAGTCTGCATCATGATGGAGTTTGTCTGCTATGAGGATGTGCTTGGTCTTTACGTAGGGGTCAACATTTCTGAAAGTGTGTTCCCAGAAGTGCTTCTCAAAAGTGTGTTGTAGTCAATTAAGTGTGTAAAATGTTTTTTAGTATGAGCTAGGTTTATTGAGGCACAATGCACAGAGACATACTACAGGCTCCATATAGTTCAGTGTTAAAAACCTGTTTTGCTTTAATGTAGTGTTTTCCAAATTTATTTGCGGATAGAACCTTTTCCACAAAGCACTTACAGTATCCTATGGTGTTGTTCCAAGAAGCACACTCTAAGAGACGTTACTGTGCATGTAGGAGATATTAAAGGGCTTTATGTAAATTCTTATTCTTCGTGTTCAGGTCAACATTGAATGAAGACATTTCTTCTATTATTGTAGAAACTTTAATGGAAATACTGTTTTTTTAAGTTCTCCGTATAATTTGCATCATTTTTGTATTCTCACGCTTTGACTTCATTCACAGCATGATGAAAGCATTCGAAGGCACATGGAACAGATTGAACAAAGAAAAGAAAAAGCTGCTGAGTTAAGCAGTGGGCGGCATGCAAATACTGATTATGCCCCCAAACTGACTCCTTATGAAAGAAAGAAGCAGTGTTCCCTCTGTAATGTCCTGGTAGGTTGTCATTACTAATATTGTGATGATATGATTTATTACTAAAGTTTGTTAAACTATGGAAATATATTCTCCCGGTCTTTTAAAATTCATATGATTTTAAACCGTGGATTTCTTTCATGATTTTTATGCTAAGTAAGTAGTATAAAAATAGCATTGGCATTTAAGAGTATCAGCGCAAAGTGCCAGAGTAATGCAATTGCTGCTAAAATGGATATATACCTGCTTAATTGATAGCCCAAGCAATATTTTTGGGTACTGGAATCAAAAAAGAAAAAGGCATTTTCAGTCTTGAAATTTGAACTCTGATACTTAGAAGAAATGATATCCTGTTAAGGTTGGTTACAATGGCATGATTTTTCTTATGTATCTTCTAGAGGATTCTCAGAGTTGTGTTTTAAAGAAAATATTTTTAGCCTAGTATGTAAAGGCTAGTGTGATATCAACATGCATATAGTATACTGGCCTGAATATATAATTAGATATAATTATATGTTGATTACAATTGCTTTGATTTTATGCTTTTAGATCTCTTCAGAGGTGTATCTTTTTAGCCATATTAAAGGAAAAAAACACCAGCAAGCCGTAAGAGAGAATAGCAGCATTCAAGGGCGTGAACTTTCAGATGAAGAAGTGGTAAGCTTTACTTCTGTTCATTTCCACATATTTATTGAAAACTCAGTATGTCCTATATTATAAAGAATTCCATGTTCGGTTGTGATTATTTAAAATTATATTTAACATTTAATAACTACTAAAATATAGTATACAAATATGTCATTTAGTATACATTTTAGTGCTCACTTTGAGTGCATATACTAAAATTTAGTATACAGTTTAACAAGAAACAGAAATAAGAACAATTTTAAAATTGGTCATAAAAGGTAAAAAAAGGTCATAGTATTTTGATATTTTAATAATATACAAAAGAATTCTTTAGTGAATCCCTGCATTTCTTGGAAAATAATTAACAATATAAATGTCATGTAAATTGATAATTTTATGAGTACAGTGTTTAGAAATTTTTGGAAATGCATTATTTATCTACCTATAATTGCTTACAGTGGAATTTAGATTTGTATGAATATTTTTAGAAATATTTTACATTCAATTGTTATCTAGACATGGATGACATTGCTAATCTATGAATTTGTTGGTTCTATTTATAATAGCAAATTTCTAGAGCTACCCAAAGATGAGACATTCATGTTTGTGAAGTATCTCTTAAGGTGCCCAGGAAAAGTTATTATGGTTCTAATGAGAGCAGTAACTATATATACATACATGTGTGTGTTTAACTCCTGTTCCCCAGTGTAACGTATATTAATAGAGTACACAAATCTCAAGTATACAGCTTGATTAATTTTTACATATGTTTCACTCACATCAAGATATAGATCATTTCTTATACTCCAGAAGTCTCCCTCATGCTCCAACCCAGACATGTCCCCAAGCGGTAACTAGTCTACACCATCAGTTAGTTTTCCCTGTTCTGGAACATTCTTTAAATGGTATCATACAGTATGTACTTTCTGTGTCTGGCTACTTTCACCTATCCCTAACTCTGTGATTGATCTTAAATGTTTATGTGAAGTTGTAGTTCATTCTTTTTCTTAGCTTTTTATCAGTGCTCTCCAGGTGAAGACATTCAGGAATATATTTGTAGTTGAATCAAATAGGGTTTTATTTATTAAAGAATGGAAAATGTATACTGTGGGGAATTATGGAGCTTCTCAATAAGGTGTTAGAAAGGGCTTATTATAGGATTTGGGCTTGTGCTAGGTGATTTGGTTGGGGAGGGGAAAGTTCGAGGACTTGAAGCTTTGGTCTGGATTGGATGCTGTCAGGAAGCAGGGGTAAGTCTGTGGTTGGTTCTTAATAAATCAATAAATCTTACCTTGGTAGGAGGACTGAAGCTACTGTTTTCTCCTGAGTTTCTGGGTATGACCAGCACTTGATGGGAAATTGCACATAGTTATTTGGGCTTACTTCTCTATGATTTCCTCCTTTTGAGGATATTCCCCCTCAGGCTCCAATGGCTTTGGCAGCTCTAAACCAAATTCTGTCTCTTCAGCTCAGTAAGACTGCTACTTTTAGTTTGCAGTGTCTCCATGCCAAAAATTGGTATAAGCCTTTCGAGGAAAAATCCAGAGTGAATGTGGAGCTTACCTCATGTGCTTCCTTTCTGTTAGGGATAACGGTCTCTCAAGTTCTGGCTCTGTTGGCTGTACTGTAATGCCTTCAAATTGATATTTGGTATACTTTGTAAAACGTTTTGAGTTGGGAGATAATCCAGTCAGTATAAGCCAGTCCACTGTGGCTGGAATTGGAAGTCTCCTAATATTTAATTCCTGTATACACATTGTTTGACATAATGCTTGACACATGGTAAGGTATTTAATAAAAGCTCATTGAGCTGAGTTGAACTGAGAGCTTCTGCTGAATGGCTTTAGGTACCTCTAATAAAACATGTAATTAATCATCTATTTAGTTTACCTCAAATAATTTTTTGTCTTTTACTCAAATTGTATGAGTATTTTAAGAGTGAATAGTAAGGATTTTTTTTTTTATTTTACTTGAATCATTCATATAATTTACCCCATTCACTCTTTAAGTTTGCTGTTTAGAACAAGAGTCATGTGTATGTGTGTGCCACTTTGAAAAAATCTTAAATTGCTTTCTTTAATTAGAATTTAATTATTCCATTACAAATGAAAATTTTCCATTTATAGAAATTACTTGTAATTCTCTTAATTAAAAAACTGTATTATTTAATTTACAACAGATTATTTAAACATTTTCTGGAATGTTGCTGTTATATAAATTGAAATCTAAATTTTATGTGTTTTACTTCAGTGAGAAAAGTTGAGAAGGAAAGAATAGTTCATGCAATTTGAAAGAAAAATGTGCAGTATTGTCTAACTTTTGTAGCTCTTATAGCATAGCCTGATGTTTAGCTGTTGTGATTTGAGATTTGGTTGATGTGTTCATTTTTTTATACTATTTCAGTTGAAAGGAATTAAATTTTCCTTAAGTTCTCACTTAATTCATGTAGTTTTTCTGGGTTATAGCCCTTTCTTCCTGAAAACAAACATGCGATATAGGATATGAGTTATGTGATATAGTAGGGCAGTTTTATATTTACTCACATGGAAGTTTCATTTTTAATCAGTGGAGGTATCTGTAGTAAACATACTTGTTCTACTTAAAGTTATTACTTGTCATCTGTGATGTCTTTATGTTATATACACCTTGTCTGTGACCCTTCTTCCTTGACATGTAAGATTTTATTTATACCACCTCTGACCTAATAAAATTGTACCTTTGACCTTATGCACTTGACATATCAGATAACTTACTCTTGATCTTTGACACATTTTTTTTTAAGCCTGTTAAACGTAATAGGTAGCTGCCTGGCAAGAAAGGTATAATGTTTTGTGTTTTTGTTGTAATTTGACTGGGAAATTTTTCTTGTTTTTTTGAAACTTCACAAAAAGAGCTGTTATGTGTTTGATTTTTTTTCTCTTTCATTGTCTTAAAATCCAGGTGTTAAAAGTAGCTAATTTTTGAAGGTCAAAACAAATGGGTGCTAGTTTAAATACATTCCAAAATTTAGTTTTTATACATTGCTAGAGAAATAATGAAGTATAAGTTTTAATTAAACCTCTGATTTCCGAGTCATCCTCTTTTCACACCAATATCTAAAGAAGCTAATAGTGATTTTTGTGAATGTTGAATAAAGTACATCCAACCTTATATAGAGAATGAAGTTAAAAAGGTTTTTTTTTTTTTAATCCATATTTTTCTGTTTGTGAGACTCCTTGGTGTGTTTCTTAACCTGTGTACTTAAGTAAATTTTATTTTCATTTGGTTCATGGATGTATAAAAAGGACTTTCATGAAGGATCTTAACTATAATTTATTGGATGTTTACAACCAAATGTGATTTTATGAATCCCAAATTAGTATTTCAGCTTGGAAAAATTATGCAAATTAGGTGATTGAAAGAAAATGATATTTTAAGTTAGCAAAAACATGAAGACATTACTTAATGAAATATAAGCTGATCTCTTTTGCCAGAGTGCACTGGTGTTGAGGTGAAAGAAGTCTCCTAGATATCTCCTAGAATTGATGACAGTCTAGGAAATAATAGATAATTCCTAACAGATTGGTCCATTTCCTTGCCTTGCTTACCTTTGTTTGTAGAAGCCAGAAGTATTTGTTGTCTTTTTGTAATCATGTTAGGAAAGCATTTTGTCTGCTTCTCAACAGAAAATCAAGTCAAATGAACAAACTGTGACTCATTTAGAATAAATATTTTTCCCCCAGTACCTCAGTTGGGTACACTTTAAGTTAATTTGAGAAATTATCTAAAAATATCTTACCCTTTCTTGTAGGATATAGCTTCCATTGCCTTTATTTTCTCTTTAATAGGATGGGAAAAATTTTGTGGTATATGTGTATATGTGTGAGAGAGAATGTGTGTGTGAGAGAGAACATGTGTATGTATTCAGTATGTTAACACACATATATAGCTGATTGTTAACATATAATTCTTCCAACTTTTAGAATTCTTATGGTGGTAAATTCACCACATTGGAACGCGGGCGTGCAGAGGCATGTAGCTATTTATCCGTGCTGATCTAGTCTTCTTCATTGGTTTAAGGAAAAAATTTGAAGTAGGTAACCAGTTTGTTTTAAACTTAGTTTGATCCAATAATTTAAACAGTTTCTCTAGTTTGTACCTAGCCTCTTTTGAATAACAATCCTTAGCCCCTATCTACTTGCTTATCTCCTTAAGATAGCATCTATGTGTATTGGAGGAAGAGTATGGCTTACTTGACCCCATATTAAGAGGAAAAGTTGAGGTCTTTCTACCAGATGTCTTCTTTCTTTTCTGATTTCCAGTGTGAGACCCTTCTTTACCTGTTCACTTAGTAAACCAATCATGAACAGTGGCTGGTGAACTCTTGATCTCTTCTTTCCACTTAGTGTTACAGTGGAGCATCAGCCATTTATTTGCCTCTTCCTGACCAGGTCACCCCTCAGTCTTCTCTGCCCATATGTCTCCGAGTCTTTGCCATAACCTTCATTCTGGCCCTGACAGGCCTACTGGCTTCTACCACAGTGTTCATACCACATAAGAACTAAGAACATTTTGGGAAAGCTAAAACACAAGACCTCTTCCTGACCACCTAGCAAGGCCATACTAATAGACCTATTTGGTGACAGGGACAGATGGAGAGACTGTTTCTTTTGAGAATCAAAATTATACTTTGGGCATTACTGTCACTTAGCTAACATATTATCCCCCTTGGGATACACATTAAAACTTTTTTTTTCCCCTCCTTTTATCTTCAAAATGTTTTGGCTGGAAAGAGATAAAATTTCCTTTAACCACTCCTTCCTCCTCATTCTAACCAAGCAATTGAGCCTTAAGGTTGGAAAAGGGAATTTTCTTCTTACTGTGGAATAAATACTATGGTTTGAATTCTCTAGGCTTCATTATTGACATGCTAAAGGGCAAGATAAATAAATTTGTTAAATCTCAGGCGATTAACTTGGTTTATAAACCTATTGTTTTGCTGCATTTATCTGTTTTATATGTCTAAAGTTGATTATTGCAGAGTGTATTTTTCTTGTATTTATTTTAGAACAAATTCTAACCACCTTTCTAGCAGAGTTGAACTGGGCAAATGCCATATGCTAAGAAAGTTAAAATAGATCATCACATTCATAATTTTGAAATATTACTTCATTGATGTCCATTTTGCATACCTTTTCTGATGTTATTTGACCATTGCACTTTTCCTGCTAATAATCACAGTCTCGGGGTGCCTGGGTGGCTCAGTCGGTTGAGCATCGGAATTTGGCTCAGGTCATGATCTCACAGTTTGTGAGTTCGAGCCCCACATCGGGCTCTGTGCTGACAGCTAAGAGCCTGGAGCCTGCTTCGGATTCTGTGTCTCCCTCTCTCTCTGCCCCTCTTCCATTCGTGCTCTGTCTCACTGTGTCTCTGAAAAATGAATAAACTTAAAAAAATTTAAAAAAAATCACAGTCTCTTTTCTGTATTGGTTTTCTTTTAGTTAACATTCAGTTTTAGAAAAATTGATCATTAATCAGAACTGTAGTTTTCTTACAGTTTTTTCAAGATTCTCTGTCATTGGGTTGGTAAATTACAACTACATGAAATTCTCTTCCATGAACCTTTTTTTTTAAAACACAGTTGGTTTATTTTAAAATGCAGTTTCAAGGGTACCTGGGTGGCTCAGTTGGTTAAGCATCCAACTTTGGCTCAGGTCATGATCTCACTGTTCGTGGGTTTGAGCCCTGCATTGATTGGGTTCTGTGCTGACAGCTTGGAGCCTGCTTCAGGTTCTGTGTCTCTCTTTCTGTCCATCCCTCACTCACATATTCTCTCTCTCAAAAATAAATGAATAAACATTAAAAAAATAAATAAAATGTAATTTCAAATAGGTAGCAAATGCCTGCAATTTAGATACTTAAGCTCTCTAGTGTTTGATAAAACTCTATTTTGTGACCCTTAGATAGCTATACAAATGTGAAAAGCCATTTTCAACTGTATTTCTTGCATGAGTCCATATGTATTATAATATGTGCTGCTTTTTGTTTACAATATGATAGTTCTCTAATTTTATAGTTTGCTTATAGTAATTAAAACTATTTTTTCCTTTTTGCATGTGTTTATTTGGAAATTAGAATGGAGTGTACCAACCTGATATTTAAGTGTTTAAGTTGTAACATGTTGGCTGTTATTTGTAGCTGATACCCATTCCCTTTACAAAGTTGATTAAATATCTAAACATTATTGCTTTTTAAAAGACATAAACTCTTAAACTCCTTAAACTCTTATTCAAGATCATGGTGGCTTGGGATGTCTAAAATAGTGACTACTTTTACACATCTACAGATTACAGACTAATACATTTTCATCTGGCTTTTGTGTGTCATTTGTGAGGAGTCGCAGAATCATCACCATGGGCGACATTAAAAGACCAAAGCAATTGTGATGACTGTTTTGCAGCTGCTTTCTTTCAGTTGCATGATAGAGGATCAGAAACAGTGTTGTAGTGAGGCATATTTATATAACCCAAGCTGCTTCTACTTCTCTCAAAGTTTTGTAATATGTACTTCTTTATATAGAAATTTGATACATGCGTAATCTTGAAATCCATAATATGATAATTTCATATTGTAACGATAAAGGAAATAAAGGATTTATTTTTAAAATATTTTTTAATGTTTATTTATTTTTGAGAGACAGAGAGAGACACACACAAATCTGAAGCCCGATGCGGGGCTTGAACCCATGAACTGTTGAGATCATGACCTGAGCTGAAATTAGATGCTCAACCAGCTGAGCCACCCAGGTGCCCCGGAAATAATGGATTTATTAATAGGAGTTTATAAGCAGGAATGTTCTCACTCTGACGAGAATAGTTGATGAGTTTAACATTTTATTTGCCTAATTTACATAATTCTTATTTTCCTTACTAAATAATTGATTATAAATGCTTTTATTTTAATTAATTAATTTAATTAATTAATTTATTTATTTAGAGTACAAGCAGGGTAGGGACAGAGAAAGAGGGAGAGAGAGAATCTCAAGCTGACTCCATGCCATCAGCCCATCAGTCGGGCTTGAACTCACGGGACCGTGAGATCATGACCTGTGTCGAAAGCAAGAGTTGGACACTTAGCTGACTGAGCCACACAGGTGCCCCTAAATGCTTTTATTTTAATTTGGACTTTATTAGGTTCTTTATCTGAAATTCAATGGCCAGCATATTAGTTCCAAAGTAAATATTTATAGAAGAGCAGACCTCTGATCAGAGTTACTGAGTTTTAGTAATAATTATTTTGTCAATTGACTTCTCTTGCAGTCTTTAGAGGCACATCTGTTGTGTCAGGAAAATCACAAAGTTGTAAAACAAAATTTTCACAATCCCAAAATTTGGTCCTGTCTCTCAAAAATTTGTTTTAGATTACAAAGTATTTCAGCATCATAAAGGAGTGTAATAAACCCCGTATTTCTGTCACCTAGATAATGAGATAACACTTATTTCCTGGTCCCTCCATATTTGGAAAGATGGAGGGGATACAGAAGCTATAAAGTGTGGGTAGTGACGCCAGGCTCTGGGAATAGAACTAAATCCTTATGTTGCATGCTGAGAAATCAGTAGATAATCCTAAAACTGGAAAATGAAGAAGTGGCAATGCAAACATATATTCAGGAATATAGAGAAGAAAGATAAAATAACCTACTAAAACCATTGTGCCTGGATTGGAGAAAGAAGTGGGAGAGCGGTGGGAAACTACTTTCTTTGAACCATTGACTGTGTAAATCATGTCTGTGGGTAATATTGACAAAAGCATAAACATTTAAAAAAAAAAATAAAGAACTACAACAATGGCAATTATGTTCATGCCCATGTTGCTCAGGAATCTTCTGTGTCCATAATTTTTTGTTCATGGTTAAATTAGGTAAATTAATGCATGTGCCACCATAGATGGCTATCATAGTGAACTTGGATATTTTGGCCAATTATATTCTTAATTCTTTTATTTTAAATTTATTGCAGTATCCTTTGATGCCTTTAATCCAAATACTGGATTTTTCCTTTTTTTCTGTTGCTTTCTGTTCCTATTATTTGTAGACTAATAATAAAACAATTATCAGTATCCCCCACTCAAGTTAGTGAGTATCTCCTGGTAGGAAATTATGTTTTTGTTTGTTTCTAGTGCTTTTGCTTGTGAAAGATATTTTCACTGGGTGTAGATTTGTGGCTTAATAATTATTTTCTCCAAATATTGAGAGATAGTATTCTTTGTTTTCTTGCTTCCATTCCTAGTAGTGTAGATTTTTTTCTTCTTTATTATTTTTTCAAAATTGACTTGGCTGTTCTGTTCCTCTGCTTTTCAGTTTGTACATAACCTCTGCAATTAACTTGTTAAACTAAGAAAATCCAGTTTGAATTTTTATTGACATTGCTGTGGAATTCTACATTAAATTGGCAAGAGTAGGCATCTTTTAAATATATTTTCTTTCCATCCAGCAACATGTTTGTCTACTTGTGCCTTGCATTTGTTTATGTGTCCTTTAGTTAAGCGTTCATTTTCTTCATTTAACTCTTAAACATGTTTTAGTAAGCTTATTTTGTTTCTAAATTAATGGGTTTTAAAAGTATTTTAAAATGACAAAATTTAAAAAATTCCAACAACTTAGAATTACAGTTATTTCCTTTTAAACAAAAAGGTATTTCCAAGGTTATGGATTAGAGAGGTGGCAGTGCCTTTTGTTTTATGAGTATGGGTATATATGTACCATTTAAAAGTCTGAAGTGATTCATGGATTTGACTGCCATTCTGTATAGGGACCAGACTAATCTTCTGGGCATTGCTTCAGTTTTAAACTATGTGATGCTAAAATGAGTCCTGTTCTTTGTTTTTAATTTCAACTTTTGTCACATTATGATCAGAGTGTATGGTTTATCTAGGCTTCTACTTTGGAGAGTTTATTGATTTTCTTTATGGCTTAATACGCTGTAAAACATTAAGAATACATTTCTCTCTTTGGGTATATATAATATATATTAGATCAGATTTGCTCATTGTTATGCAAATATTCTCACTTTTCATACCTATTTTTTCTGCTCACTAATACCCTTTTCTCAAAAATGGAAAGATTGCCAGTATACTATTATTACTATTTATACATGTCTTCTTGTGTTTTAAAAATCATTCTATATATATGTATATCACAATGTTTTATTATGATTACAACTATTTACATAATTTTTGTCTTACTGATGAATTTTACCTCTTAAAAATATGAAGGGTCCCTCTTTCCTATTTCATGCCTCTCTCCTTGAATATTATTTTTGTATGGTATTAATTTTGCAAACCTCGTTTTGGATAGTGCCGCCTGATATGTCCCTTTATATCGTTTCCCTCCCTTCTTCTCCCTTTTGCTCTTGTCTCCATCATAGTTTTGTTTTTGCACCTAGGTCTGTTCTTAAAAAGTATAATTTTATTTTAGCTGTTTCCTGCTTTATAAAAAAGTACCATGCTATATACACCCTTTTGGACTTAACTCTTTTCTACTGAATATTTTAGTGCCTCAATTCATACAAGTTAGAAAATTGTTGCCATTTTTCTTCTTTTTTAATATATATATTTTTTAGAAAGAGGGTGCACAGGAGCGGGAGAGAGGGGCAGAGGGAGAGAGAGAAAGAGAGAGTCTTAGGCTCCACACTCAGTGTAGAGCCCAATATGGGACTTGACCCTACAACCCTGGGATCATGACCTGAGCAGAAATCAAGAGTTAGACGCTCAACTGATTGAACCACTCAGGCACCCCAAAATTGTTGCTGTTTTTAAACAGCTTTGAGGCATAACTATCATAAATTAGACTGCACTTACTTTTAAGTTTACTATAACTTTTAGCATATTCATACCATCACCATGATCAGGACAGTGAACATAGCTGCCGCCTCAGTAAGTTTCCTCATCTACTGTATCCCTGCTGATTATCTGCCTACTTTTGTTCTATCAATTTTTGAGAAAGGGATATTGAAACCTTTTATTTTAATTGTGAATTCTTGTATTTCTCTTGGCAGTTCAATCAGTTTTTGCTTTATGTTGTTTCAAATTGTATTATTAGGGGAATAAATGCTAATGATTGTTATGTCCCCTTGATTAATTGATCCCTTTCATATGGAATCACCTTCTTTATTCCTAGTAATATTTTTTGCCACCTTACCTAAATATTAATTATCCATCCCAGCTTTCTTTTATCTAGTGTTAGTGTATCTTTTTCTATTCTTTTACTTTTAACATATTTATATTTTTGCATATGTCTTTTTCTTAAACACTTAAATAGACTTATAGACAATCTGTGTCCTGGTGCTGGTGACTTTGATGTGAAGCTACAGAGTTTCTGAAGCTCTTGTCACCTAGGGCTGTGAAAGGCACTCACAACTGAGGACTTCCAGCTTTGCCTCTGAGCATTCTTTTCCCTTTGATCTTTTATTGAAAGGGTGATGTTATTTGTGATCTTTGGTAATATTGTTACTGGGATATTATTGAAATGACTTTGAAGGATGAAGCCTAATTGTAATGTAGCATGCTGTATTTGAAATCTGAGAATTCTGAGAAAATACCTTTCATTACAAAGCTTGGTTCAATATAATTGAACCATTCCCTGTTGCAGTATTGAGTTCAACCTTTCTCTATCTTCACAGCATAATAAATTAATAAGCTTGTTGAACTCTGTGCTTTCCTTTGAGTCATTTGTTAAACCTCAGATTAGATCAGAAAAGAACATCAGAATCTACAAAAGAAGTCTTTACCCCATTTATCATCTCCACCTACAGGAAAACTGATGGAGTATTTGTAATTGTCACTGAGTGGCAGGGGGACAGATGGTCGGCTATCATCCTATCAGAAGATGGCCTTTTCTCTTTGGCGTGGTGTCTGTTTCACAGTATTTCATTAGCTTCATTTTTCTTGTTTGTCACTTGAGACAATGTAATACATAGACTATAGTAGATAAAAATAGAAGTGTGTCCTATACCTATAGAAAGGGACCTTGGTGGAGTTGAATCTTTTGTCTAATTAAAATTGTCTATCAGGTTTTAAAAGTTGTCATTGTCTTATGTTTAATTTTTCAAAATGGATGCTGTCACAAAAGGCATTGTTTTGATAAAAAGCATTACATTTCAGATTTTATTAAATTTACTGTTTGACAAATTTTTAAGTTTTACTTAAATGTAATAGAATTCTCAAACTTCTTATCTTTTTAAGCATTTTTTCAGCACCTGCTTGTGCACTTTGCATTAGTCCAGGCACCAGGGAAGCACAGATGAATGTCAAGTGAGCCTAACTTTTCAGTGTATGCTGTCTGAGTTTCATGAATCTCTAAACACACTCATTTTTAAAACTGAACTAGTTCTTTATATGGTGCTTTATTTATGAATAGTGTTTAGGTAACATCTGTAGATACTTTATTTGATATGGCAAATTCCATCTTACAAATCACTAATTACAAATCATCTTTCCTCTGAACTCATTCCAGAGGATAATCTGCTGAACAGTTTGTGGAGTGATACCAGTCAGAATAATAGTTTACTGCAGATTGTTTTGGTGTTATTCTTGGTAAAACTCTGACACCCAGAGATTCTTACCTCTTTAACTTAAGCAGTTAGCATAAGCCCTTGGCATATAGTAACTATTGAATTAAATGTTAATAAACTAAATGTTAATGAGCTAATTACAATTTATTGTTTTCAATATATCATATTGAAGAGTGGTATTGGTATTCAAAATATATGGTAGAGTGCTGGCTAAAAATATCATGTTGTTTTAGTTGAGTATTCTTTTATTTCCTCCTTTCATCTGCTTCTTTTTCTCCTAATTTTTCTTCTCTTCTAATTTTTTCTTCTTCTCTTCCTTCATTCTCCGTTCCTCTACTTCCCCCTGACCCCTCACTTTTCTTACCCTTATCATCATCCAGAAAAGAAAAAAAGATGTTCCATTCCTCCAGCCTCCACCTTTCCCCAGTTTTTGTAGAAGGCGGTGAGGAAGTGTTGTAAAATGCCTCCTTATTTAGCTTATTTGTTGTTCTGCCACGTAGGCTTAAAAGAATAGAATGTCTTATAATATTTTTAAGAATATAAGAAAAAACATTGTTTGGTTTTAGAATAGACTGGTATCGTTGGATTTTAGATTCATAGTTGAGGAAGTACAGGATGAGGTTTAGAGAAAAATGTTTTTCCAAACAATATATGAAGACCCTTAACATTTATTCCTCATATATTTAGATTGTAACTTGGTATCCACCCTGCTCTTGAAAGCAAACTTTTAGCTGCAAAGAAATAAGTAAGCTTCTTGAGTATGAGATTGGATTTCAATAAAGAGGACTTTTGATTTTCAAATACATTTGTATTATTGCAAAGAAGCTTTAGTCCATTTTTTTTTCAAAGGAGACGTGTTTAAACTCTTTTGATCCTAAAAAGAACATCCTTAAATATTCTCATGTCTGTGTTGTAATATTTTAGAACAATGGGCAGCAGATAATTTATTTTGATATACCACATTTTATGAAATGTGTTTATTCTGAGGTATAACTTGAGTTCTAAAAATGGCAGTTTAATAAAATTCTTTATTGTGTCACTTATGTTTTCTTGCTTAACCTATTTTTAGAACTTTTACATTCTTTTCCAAAAGTCATGAATCTGTCTGTAGCTTAATTTTTTTCATTTCTCTATTAAAAAATGAGGAAGTATGAGAACTTTTAGGAAGAGTGAAAGAACATCAAGGTCATAAATCTCAGTATGAATTATTTAATATAGCAAATTATGGTAGAAAGACCATAAAAGGTAATTAAAAGAATAAGGGTATAAACTTTGATGAGATCATGTCCATATAGGTATTAGTTTCCTTATATACATCATTTGTATTTCATATTGTAGCAATGTTTTTTAAATAAGTCACAATTGTGACTTAAAAATTAGACTTACAATTTGTCTGTGTATAATTAGCCATCACTGATTACCTTTTGGGCTAGTTACAACGTTAAAAAAGGGGGAACCTTAGGATTTATTGTCTAATCCCTTTATTTTACTAGGGAGGAAACTGAGGCCCAGAGAAGTCACTCAGTCTTGAATTGTAGACTTTATCTTGCAGTAGGTATTTTGACTCATAGTTCAGTGCTGGTTCTACTGCATCACTCTGCTTTTCTATGCCTAAAAGAAAAACAGTGACTCCTATTAATGCTTATGTAGGATTAATAGTATCAAGTAGCCAAAATGGCCAATTTAGACTCACTTCTGACTTGTTAGTAGGAGAGTAGGACTTGCATTGAGCCAGGATTCCATGAGATTAGGAGTTGTAGTTTTTCTGTTAGGAAGGAAGGAGATTCAGGGGCCTTTGGGATGATTTTTGGTCCTGAGTACTTTGTATTTTGAAAACGACTAAGTAAATCATAGATAATGTGTCTTAAGGAGTGTATTTTGCTTTTTCTTATGACTGTGGCATAGTAGAACTGTGAGGAGATTAAAAAGATGAGTGTAGTTTTGCATAGTTACATTCATTCTTCCGCAGCACTAATAAGCTTACAATTATAAGCTTATACAAATCAATACTCTTTTCTTTAAAAAGCTTGCTTTTCTTTGCATTTCCATATTAGCATTAATTTTGCAATAATTAAAATATTAATGTAGAAAATTGGATAAAAATAGTTAACATTTTGACCTATTTTCTGCTCTTTATACATGAATATATAAATTTACATGCTTATTTATGTATAAACTACATGGCATAGGTTTGAATCCTGAAATTTCATGTAACATTATCCAGTGTAGGTTTTTTTTTTAATTTTTATTTTTATTTTTTATTTTTTTAATATATGAAATTTACTGTCAAATTGGTTTCCATACAACACCCAGTGCTCATCCCAAAAGGTGCCCTCCTCAATACCCATCACCCACCCTGCCCTCCCTCCCACCCCCCCATCAACCCTCAGTTTGTTCTCAGTTTTTAACAGTCTCTTATGCTTTGGCTCTCTCCCACTCTAACCTCTTTTTTTTTTTTTTTCCTTCCCCTCCCCCATGGGTTTCTGTTACGTTCCTCAGGATCCACATAAGAGTGAAACCATATGGTATCTGTCTTTCTCTGTATGGCTTATTTCACTTAGCATCACACTCTCCAGTTCCATCCACGTTGCTACAAAAGGCCATATTTCATTCTTTCTCATTGCCACGTAGTACTCCATTGTGTATATAAACCACAATTTCTTTATCCATTCATCAGTTGATGGACACTTAGGCTCTTTCCATAATTTGGCTATTGTTGAGAGTGCTGCTATAAACATTGGGGTACAAGTGCCCCTATGCATCAGTACTCGTGTATCCCTTGGATAAATTCCTAGCAGTGCCATTGCTGGGTCATAGGGTAGGTCTATTTTTAATTTTCTGAGGAACCTCCACACTGCTTTCCAGAGTGGCTGCACCAATTTGCATTCCCACCAACAGTGCAAGAGGGTTCCCGTTTCTCCACATCCTCTCCAGCATCTATAGTCTCCTGATTTGTTCATTTTGGCCACTCTGACTGGCGTGAGGTGATATCTGAGTGTGGTTTTGATTTGTATTTCCCTGATAAGGAGCGACGTTGAACATCTTTTCATGTGCCTGTTGGCCATCCGGATGTCTTCTTTAGAGAAGTGTCTATTCATGTTTTCTGCCCATTTCTTCACTGGGTTATTTGTTTTTCGGGTGTGGAGTTTGGTGAGCTCTTTATAGATTTTGGATACCAGCCCTTTGTCCGATGTGTCATTTGCAAATATCTTTTCCCATTCCATTGGTTGCCTTTTAGTTTTGTTGGTTGTTTCCTTTGCTGTGCAGAAGCTTTTTATCTTCATAAGGTCCCAGTAATTCACTTTTGCTTTTACTTCCCTTGCCTTTGGGGATGTGCCGAGTAAGAGGTTGCTACGGCTGAGGTCAGAGAGGTCTTTTCCTGCTTTCTCCTCTAAGGTTTTGATGGTTTCCTGTCTCACATTCAGGTCCTTTATCCATTTTGAGTTTATTTTTGTGAATGGTGAGAGAAAGTGGTCTAGTTTCAATCTTCTGCATGTTACTGTCCAGTTCTCCCAGCACCATTTGTTAGAGAGACTGTCTTTTTACCATTGGATGTTCTTTCCTGCTTTGTCAAAGATGAGTTGGCCATATGTTTGTGGGTCTAGTTCTGGGGTTTCTATTCTATTCCATTGGTCTATGTGTCTGTTTTTGTGCCAATACCATGCTGTCTTGATGGTTACAGCTTTGTAGTAGAGGCTAAAGTCTGGGATTGTGATGCCTCCTGCTTTGGTCTTCTTCTTCAAAATTACTTTGGCTATTCGGGGCCTTTTGTGGTTCCATATGAATTTTAGGATTGCTTGTTCTAGTTTCGAGAAGAATGCTGGTGCAATTTTGATTGGGATTGCATTGAATGTGTAGATAGCTTTGGGCAGTATTGACATTTTGACAATATTTATTCTTCCAATCCATGAGCAGGGAATGTCTTTCCATTTCTTTATATCTTCTTCAATTACCTTCATAAGCTTTCTATAGTTCTCAGCATACAGATCTTTTACATCTTTGGTTAGATTTATTCCTAGGTATTTTATGCTTCTTGGTGCAATTGTGAATGGGATCAGTTTCTTGATTTGTCTTTCTGTTGCTTCATTGTTAGTGTATAAGAATGCAACTGATTTCTGTACATTGATTTTGTATCCTGCAACTTTGCTGAATTCATGTATCAGTTCTAGCAGACTTTTGGTGGAGTCTATCGGATTTTCCATGTATAATATCATGTCATCTGCAAAAAGCGAAAGCTTGACTTCATCTTTGCCAATTTTGATGCCTTTGATTTCCTTTTGTTGTCTGATTGCTGATGCTAGAACTTCCAGCACTATGTTAAACAACAGCGGTGAGAGTGGGCATCCCTGTCGTGTTCCTGATCTCAGGGAAAAAGCTCTCAGTTTTTCCCCATTGAGGATGATGTTAGCTGTGGGCTTTTCATAAATGGCTTTTATGATCTTTAAGTATGTTCCTTCTATCCCGACTTTCTCAAGGGTTTTTATTAAGAAAGGGTGCTGGATTTTGTCAAAGGCCTTTTCTGCATCGATTGACAGGATCATATGGTTCTTCTCTTTTTTTTTGTTAATGTGATGTATCACGTTGATTGATTTGTGAATGTTGAACCAGCCCTGCATCCCAGGAATGAATCCCACTCGATCATGGTGAATAATTCTTTTTATATGCCGTTGAATTCGATTTGCTAGTATCTTATTGAGAATTTTTGCATCCATATTCATCAGGGATATTGGCCTGTAGTTCTTTTTTTACTGGGTCTCTGTCTGGTTTAGGAATCAAAGTAATACTGGCTTCCTAGAATGAGTCTGGAAGTTTTCCTTCCCTTTCTATTTCTTGGAATAGCTTGAGAAGGATAGGTATTATCTCTGCTTTAAACGTCTGGTAGAACTCCCCTGGGAAGCCATCTGGTCCTGGACTCTTATTTGTTGGGAGATTTTTGATAACCGATTCAATTTCTTCGCTGGTTATGGGTCTGTTCAAGCTTTCTATTTCCTCCTGATTGAGTTTTGGAAGCGTGTGGGTGTTTAGGAATTTGTCCATTTCTTCCAGGTTGTCCAATTTGTTGGCATATAATTTTTCATAGTATTCCCTGATAATTGTTTGTATCTCTGAGGGATTGGTTGTAATAATTCCATTTTCATTCATGATTTTATCTATTTGGGTCATCTCCCTTTTCTTTTTGAGAAGCCTGGCTAGAGGTTTGTCAATTTTGTTTATTTTTTCAAAAAACTAACTCTTGGTTTCGTTGATCTGCTCTACAGTTTTTTTAGATTCTATATTGTTTATTTCTGCTCTGATCTTTATTATTTCTCTTCTTCTCCTGGGTTTAGGCTGCCTTTGCTGTTCTGCTTCTATTTCCTTTAGGTGTGCTGTTCGATTTTGTATTTGGGATTTTTCTTGTTTCTTGAGATAGGCCTGGATTGCAATGTATTTTCGTCTCAGGACTGCCTTCGCTGCGTCCCAAAGCGTTTGGATTGTTGTATTTTCATTTTTGTTTGTTTTCATATATTTTTAAATTTCTTCTCTAATTGCCTGGTTGACCCACTCATTCGTTAGTAGGGTGTTCTTTAACCTCCATGCTTTTGGAGGTTTTCCAGACTTTTTCCTGTGGTTGATTTCAAGCTTCATAGCATTGTGGTCTGAAAGTATGCATGGTATAATTTCAATTCTTGTAAACTTATGAAGGGCTGTTTTGTGACCCAGTATATGATCTATCTTGGAGAATGTTCCATGTGCACTCGAGAAGAAAGTATCTTCTGTTGCTTTCGGATGCAGAGTTCTAAATATATCTGTCAAGTCCATCTGATCCAATGTATCATTCAGGGCCCTTGTTTCTTTATTGACTGTGTGTCTAGATGATCTATCCATTTCTGTAAGTGGGGTGTTAAAGTCCCCTGCAATGACCACATTCTTATCAATAAGGTTGCTTATGTTTATGAGTAATTGTTTTATATATCTGGGGACTCCGGTATTTGGCGCATAGACATTTATAATTGTTAGCTCTTCCTGATGGATAGACCCTGTAATTATTATATAATGCCCTTCTTCATCTCTTGTTAGAGCCTTTAATTTAAAGTCTAGTTTGTCTGATATAAGTATGGCTACTCCAGCTTTCTTTTGGCTTCCAGTAGCATGATAAATAGTTCTCCATCCCCTCACTCTCAATCTAAAGGTGTCCTCAGATCTAAAATGAGTCTCTTGTAGACAGCAAATAGATGGGTCTTGTTTTTTTATCCATTCTGATACCCTATGTCTTTTGGTTGGCGCATTTAATCCATTTACATTCAGTGTTATTATAGAAAGATACGGGTTTAGAGTCATTGTGATGTCTGTATGTTTTATGCTTGTAGCGATGTCTCTGGTACTTTGTCTCACAGGATCCCCCTTAGGATCTCTTGTAGGGCTGGTTTAGTGGTGACAAATTCCTTCAGTTTTTGTTTGTTTGGGAAGACCTTTATCTCTCCTTCTATTCTAAATGACAGACTTGCTGGATAAAGGATTCTCAGCTGCATATTTTTTCTGTTTAGCACACCGAAGATATCGTGCCAAGCCTTTCTGGCCTGCCAAGTTTCAAAGGAGAGATCAGTCACGAGTCTTATAGGTCTCCCTTTATATGTGAGGGCACGTTTATCCCTTGCTGCTTTCAGAAGTTTCTCTTTATCCTTGTATTTTGCCAGTTTCACTATGATATGTCGTGCAGAAGATCGATTCAAGTTACGTCTGAAGGGAGTTCTCTGTGCCTCTTGGATTTCAATGCCTTTTTCCTTCCCCAGTTCAGGGAAGTTCTCAGCTATAATTTCTTCAAGTACCCCTTCAGCACCTTTCCCTCTCTCTTCCTCCTCTGGGATAC